>NC_068452.1:35783420-35799527 GCF_023373465.1 Oncorhynchus keta | reverse complement strand
TCTAATCAAGGTGGGTGGAATCAGGCGCAGAGAGCAGATAGCGATATAAAGTTTATTCTCCGGTGAACAAAATAAACACGGTCAACCCAAATACACACAGGGTGAAATTATCCAACACAGGATAACAGACTAACCGGAGAATAAGAAACACAATAACACCGACAGACGAAATGACTGACAAAATAAACAATCCCGCACAAAACAAGGGCGGGACAACCTACATTATATACAGACACTAATTAACTAAACAACACACAGGTGAAACCAATCAGACAAAACCAACAGATACACGAAAAGGGATCGGTAGTGGCTAGTAGGACGGTGACGACGACCGCCAAGCACTGCCTGAACGGGCAGGAGAGCCAACCTCGGCGGAAGTCGTGACATTCTGGCTCATGGTGGCCCAACACCCTATTAAGACACTTTATGTTGGTGTTTCCTTTATTATGGCAGTTCATTGTAACAGCAGGCTACAAGGAGAATGGAACAGCTGGACAGGGGAAATGGCTCTAGTAACGCAAAAGGGAATATAACATTATGGATAAAGTTTGGAATTACATATTTTCATGTGTACAACATCTAAAACCCTCTTAGGCCTCACTCCCCCTATCTGAGATATCTACTGCAGCCCTCATTCTCCACATACAACATCCGTTCTGCCAGTCACATTCTAGGTCCCCAAAGCACACACATCCCTGGGTCGCTCCTCTTTTCAGTTTGCTGCAGCTAGCGACTGGAATGAGTGTCACGTTTCTTGTATGAGTGAGACCAAGGCGCAGCGTGAATGGAATTCCACATATTTTTAATGAACTGAAACTCACCAAAACAAAACAACAAACAACTAAACGAAACGTGAAGCTACTGTTGTGCACTCAGGCACCTAACTGTAGACAAGATCCCACGAAACACAAAAATGGCTGCCTAAATATGATCCCCAATCAGAGACAACGATAAACGGCTGTCTCTGATTGGGAACCATATCAGGCCAACATAGAAATACAAATTCACCTAGATGACCCACCCAAGTCACCATCACGCCCCAACCAACACAGAGGAAAAAAAGCTTACTATGGTCAGGGCGTGACAATAAGCTGCAACAAACACTCAAACTGGACAGTTATATCTCAATCTCTTCATTCAATGACTCAATCATGGACACTCTTACTGACAGTTGTAGCTGCTTTGTGTGATGTATTGTTGGCTCTACCTTCTTGCCCTCTGTGCTGTTGACTTTGCCCAATAATGTTTGCACCATGTTTTTGTGTTGCTACCATGTTGTTGTCATGTTGTGTAGCTACCATGGTGTTGTCATGTTGTGTAGCTACCATGTTGTTGTCATGTTGTGTAGCTACCATGGTGTTGTCATGTTGTGTAGCTACCATGTTGTTGTCATGTTGTGTTGCCACCTTGTTATGTTGTTGTTTTAGGTCTCTCTTTATGTAGTGTTGTGTCTCTCTTGTTGTGATGTGTGTTTTTTTATCCTATATTTATATTGTATTTCTATTTATTTTTAATCCCAGGCCCCCGTCCCCACAGGAGGCATTTTGCCTTCTGATAGGCCGTCATTGTAAATAAGAATTTGTTGTTAACTGACTTGCCAAGTTAAATAAAGGTTAAATTAAAATAAATAAAATCTAAAGACCTGCATCACTATATTGAGAGCTTTGCCGTTTCTAAAATGACGTATTTGGGTGTTTTTGGAGCCTTCGCTCATTTTTTTCCCAAGGCCCAAAAAACTACACAACGAGGATGAGGTGATTTGCTGTTTGGAGTAAGTTTCTCAAAAACATGAAATCTAAAAAAACGGTGTCTAGACCCTTCTATAACATGTCATCCACATCAAAAATAATGATTTGGTTGTAAAACATGCAACTTTAACCCTCTAAACCCCCCCTCCCCCGTTATAACAGTATACCTACAGTATACCTACAGTATACCTACTATAACCCTGCACTGCATTGCCTGCATTTCTGTGCATTTCTATCAACGACTTTCCTAATAATATACAAAGAACGTATGAAGCCTGTTAGTGCTACTGTTAGGTTGTCCTGTATGTTTGTGACATGTACATACACACCGAAAGAGACGCACCCCGTTGGAATTTCCCCAGATGGATCATGTATCAACAGAGTAAATATTTTACCATGAAATATAAAGTTAGTTCAGGGCTTATTTTTAATTGATCCTCCTGTAGCCATGTTGATGTAGTTACATTGTTTGCATAACTACTGCTAATGCACACTTTCCTGTGTAAAAACAGCTATGTAGGTTTTGACTGAGACTGAAGTATGGCTGGTACTACAGGCTCGCTCCGAGCATATGGAGCTATCCATGGTTCTGAAGCTGAGTTTGATGGAAAGATACTTATTCTGAAGGACAGTGTTTAGGCAATAGAGCTCTCCATGGTTCTGAAAGGTTATTCACCATGTTAGGTCCTCAGTGCTGGAGACTCCACTTATTAAAGCCTTGAGCCTGAATGCACCAAGTCAGACACAGACTGAGGTTTACCTTAGAAAACACAAGGTAAACAAGTTAATCTTATTATTCAGCATTACAAAGCTGTTAACTTTATTTACCATACATAACTGAAAGCATATAAGGCTGTACTCTCCTAAAGTAATTTACATTACAGCATATGTTCTCAATAGAGAAGAATGTTATGTGGTGGTGTGATATAATGTGGGTCATGAAACCATTTCAAACACCACCTTCAGTATATCAATACAGACACCAACTATTTTGAAGGGGGCTGTGGAATGTCTGAGTGTCACAGCCAATCAGGGATAATTACCAGAGGCCCTCGAGTTTCTCTCCTGACTTCTAATTGGTTCTCGCTGTCAATCAACAAGTTGTTTCAGTTCACAATTGAACTGCAGAGAGACGATACAAGTCAGGCCAGTGGGATAATTGAGAGTAATTGAGCAAATTGCAGCTTGGAGAAGTTGGCTTAATCGGCACTCACACAATCTGTAGCATGCAGAAATGAACCATGTGAACAGAGAGAGGAGTCAGATCTTAATAATAATGAACAAAACAAAGCCTTTCATTTCTCCTCTCCACCCTGGAGGAAATGTCTCTTCATCTTATCTGAATGATCGTCCTGTGTGCTGAATGTCTCCATTTCATGTTTATGGGAGAGGCACCTTTGATCTCTCAGCTCACCCTCAGCTCTGCTCTTAGGAGCTACACCAGCCTTGGGGCTCCCGGGCAATTACATGGCCCAAGTCTTTAGAGAAAAATGTTAGTTTTAAAGCTAATTTCCTGAAATTCTACACATTTTGATAGGGGGAGTAAAGAAAATGTTGCAGTTTTAAAGCAAGCTTTCTGCAAGTTTACACATTTTGCCATGGGGTAGAGAGACGTTTCATTCAATTCTACTCATTTTGCCATTTTATCCAGAGCAATTAGGCTGCCTTGCTCAAGGGCACAACAACCTAGTCTGCGCAGGGATTCGAACCAGCAACCTTTCGGTTACTGGCCCAATGCTATTAACCACTAGGGGGCCCCTGGAGGTCAGGGCCACTGGGCACAAGCCCTGTAGTAATCATTCAGACATGGTTACTATAAGTTTAGATAGCTGGCTAGACTTTTTAGCCAGTCTAAAAATTGTTAGCTGACATGGCTAATTGAATGACAGTCAGTGACTGACATAACAATAGAAAAACTACTGATACACAACCACATTTTAATATTGCACTTTGTGTATTCTACTATTCTAACGCTCAACAGTAAATTGAGACCCCGACTGAGTTCCTAAAAATATTTATATACACTACCGGTAAAATCCTCAACTGGCAGCTTCAGTAAATAGTTCCCGCAAAACACCAGTCTCAACGTCAACAGTGAAGAGGTGACTCCGGGATGCTGGCCTTCTAGGCAGAGTTCTTCTGTCCGGTGTCTGTGTTATTTTGCCCATCTTAACATTTTATTTTTACTGGCCAGTCTGAGATATGGCTTTTTTCTTTTCAGCTCTGCCTCGAAGGCCAGCATCCCAGAGTCGCCTCGTCACAGTTGACATTGAGACTGATGTTTTTCAGGTACTATTTAATGAATCTGCCAGTTGAGGACTTGTGAGGCACCTGTTTCTCAAACTAGACACTCTAATGTACTTGTCCTCTTGCTCAGTTGTGCACCATGGCCTCCCACTCCTCTTTCTATTCTGGTTAGAGCCAGTTGCACTGTTCTGTAAAGGGAGTACAGTACACAGCGTTGTATGAGATCTTCAGTTTCTTGGCAATTTCTCGCATGGAATAGCCTTCATTTCTCAGAACAAGAATAGACTGACAGATACTCAACTAGTCTAAAGAAGGCCAGTTTTATTGCTTCTTTAGTCAGAACAACAGTTTTCAGCTCTACTAACATATTTGCAAAAGTGTTTTCTAATGATCAGTTAGCCTTTTAAAATGATAAACTTGGATTACCTAACACAACGTGCAATTGGAGCGATGGTTGCTGATAATGGGCCTCTGTACGCCTATGTAGATATTCCATAAAAAATCTGCCATTTCCAGCTACAATAGTAATTTACTTAATAATGTCCACACTATATTTCTGATCAATTTTATGTTATTTTAATGGACAATTTTTTTTTTTTCTTTGAAAAACAAGGACATTTCTAAGTGACCCCAAACTTTTGAATGGTAGTGTATATACATAACTTTTTGGTCGAGGCCACCTAGTGGCTGGGGGCCCTAAGCAACCACTTATGTCTGGAGCCGGCCCTGTGTGTGTTTGTGACTGTCTGTGCTTGCATACAGTATATAATCACTCTTGTAGGTACAGTATGTCTATTTGGCTGTGGGTGTGTATGTGAGAGATAGAGTGTGTGAGTGTAGTATGTGTGTGTCCATACTTCATGGTTTGTGGGTCTTGCTTGTGGAAGCAGGGGAGGTGGGGGTGTTTTTTGTCGTGGTGGGTGTGGGTGGGTAAAGCATGTGTGCATACATGCATCTTATTTCGTTTGCGTCTGTTCAAACTGCCTTCATTTATTGACTACATGTGTGTGGGGAGCCACCGGTGCTCTGTGCCATTGAAACGGTGGAATAATCCATATGGTTACCTCACTAAGTGCATGTGTACTTTTCTGTGTTTTCAACACATGTACATAATGCCTTTATGTACCTCTTTCTTACAATCACATGACTAGTGGCCTCATGGGTGGAATGTTATTCATTCTTATGTATTATAATTTCTACAACATCAAAACATATGAAAATCCGGTGTTTCTATGGCAAACAGTTATGTTATATTTCAGTCTTCTGTGATGTGTATAAAGCGTCATTTGGGGATTCAAACTCAAAATATAATATATTTCAGCTCTCTATCTGACATGGTACAGGTGTCCTCTTTTTGAAAGCCCATAACCATGTGTGTGAGGTGTATACTTTTGTTTCGTAGTAGATTTGTTTTATGACGACCAAGAAACAGTGTGTGGGCCTGATTTAGCCCACTGCAGTTAAAGGTTATAGCAGTGTAAGTGTTTCCGTTCGCTTACAATACAGAGGCAGCACATGTAAGACAGGGGCAGGAAGACGGACCCTCAATTTGGTTTCTCATCATCTCCCCCTCCCCCTCCCCCTTTCTCATACTCTCCCCATCCTCAAGAGCTACTTCCCTTCCACCACTTTGAAAAAAAGGAAAACATTTCACTGTGCAATTTACATTTCCATATGCTGCCAGTGGCGCCAGGGAGAGTGGATAATTGGGCTAAATGCGGTGACGGTGAGAGAGGGATAGAGAGAAGGCCATCTGAAAAAAAGAGCCATTACTGGGTGGTTTGCTTTCCCCCCTCCACCACTCGTCATTTTACCATCCTGCTCTCAACCACTTGTGCAGCTGAAATGTACCTTGGCCTCCCACCCTCTCTCTCTCTTTCACTCCCTCAGTCTCACTCTCTACTTCCATCCCCCAGCGCACACCTCCCTATACCCGCTCTCTCTCTATCTCTCCCTCCCTCTCTGTCTCTCCCTCCCTCCCTCTCTGTCTCTCCCGCTCTCTATCCATCCCTCTATTTCTCCCTTCAGCTCTCTCTATCCCTCTCTGTCACTCCCTCCCTCTCTGTATCCCTCTCTGTCTCTGTTGATATTGTTGATATTCCATTAAAAATCAGCAGTTTCCAGCTACAATAGTCATTTACAACATTAACAATGTCTACACTGTATTTCTGATCAATTTGATGTTATTTTAATGGACAAAAAATGAGCTTTTCTTTAAACTGACCCCAAACTTTTGAATGGTAGTGTATATATATAATTTTTTGGTCGAGGCCACCTAGTGGCTGGGGGCCCTACGCAAACACTTATGTCTGGAGCCGGCCTTGTGTGTGTTTGTGACTGTGTGTGCTTGCATACAGTATATAATCTCCCTCTCTGTATCTCCCCCTCCCTCTCTCTCTCTCCTACTCTGTATCTCCCTCTCTTTATCCCACTCTCTCGCTCTGTCTCTCCCTTTCTCTATCTCTCCCTCCACCTCTGTCTCTCCCTCTCTGTCTATCCATCTGTCGCTCTCTCTCTCTCTCTCTCCTTCCAACAATGTCTCTCTGGCTCTACCTCTATCCATCTCTGTCTCTCCCTCCCTCTCTCTATTCCTATCTGTCTCTCCTCTCTCTCTTCCTCCCTCTCTGTCTCTCCCTCCCTCTCTATCTCTCCCTCATCCATATTCATCCATCGTCTCTTCCTCTCTCCATGTCACCCACAGCATGGCGTTAATACACCAATTAGCCCTGAGAAGAGATAATAGACTATTTCATATTGCAATAGAGAGAGAGAGAGAGAGAGAGAGAGAGAGAGAGAGAGAGAGAGAGAGAGAGAGAGAGAGAGAGAGAGAGAGAGAGAGACAGAGAGAGAGAGAGAGAGAGAGAGAGAGAGAGAGAGAGAGAGAGAGAGAGAGAGAGAGAGAGATGGGTCTCTCTTTATGGATGTGGCCTGTGAAAACACTGTAACGGAGTAGCGTTTGTTGTGAAGATCCAGCCAATGGACGGTGGGTGCGCGATGAGAAAAGAGCATCAACGGTCACGGGGTGTGGGATGAAAGGTGTGGGTGTTACACCAACACTTTGGTGGTTAATGAAACCATAAGCCTGTTTGGCTTTGTCCTGCTGCTCACAGTGGTGGTCGAGCCTTTCACAGCCCATTCAAATGCCACGCACTTGTTCCCTACAAAGAAGTAGCCTCAGTAATTATATCTTAAGCTAAAACTTGTCTCACCCTCTTTATTTACCTCGGGGAAAGATTCAAATGTCACCTCTGATTGATGTGAACAACTAATACAGAACTATTCATAATGCAGTGGTTTTTGGGGGATGAAAATGAGAACGTGACATAAAACATTTAAACATTTAACAAGTGTAGCTGTTCATCTAATCCTGAAAAACTAATAAACAGACAGAAAACAGCATACAAAACAAGAAAAGATGTATATGTATGTTGCTAGTAACACTGTAAAAACACTGTAATACCATGTTATTACATAGTAACATAGTAACACTACTATGGAATGATAAATAGTAGTATAAGCATGGTACTGTGATTGCAAGTCGGGGTCACGACTCCACACAGGGGAAGTGCAGTAGGGTCATGACTCCACACAGGGGAAGTGCAGTAGGGTCACGACTCTACACAGGGGAAGTGCAGTAGGGTCACGACTCCACACAGGGGAAGTGCAGTAGGGTCACGACTCCACACAGGGGAAGTGCAGTAGGGTCACGACTCCACACAGGGAAGTGCAGTAGGGTCACGACTCCACACAGGGAAGTGCAGTAGGGTCACGACTCCACACAGGGTGCAAGTGGGGAAGTGCAGTAGGGTCACGACTCCACACAGGGGAAGTGCAGTAGGGTCACGACTCCACACAGGGGAAGTGCAGTAGGGTCATGACTCCACACAGGGGAAGTGCAGTAGGGTAACGACTCCACACAGGGGAAGTGCAGTAGGGTCACGACTCCACACAGGGGAAGTGCAGTAGGGTCACGACTCCACACAGGGGAAGTGCAGTAGGGTTACAAGTGCAACATTTAAAAATATATATTTTATGGGACAATATACCAAAAACAAATGCTTTTGAAAAAGATCATTTGAAAAACACAACTTTATTATTAAGTCAGTGTATTTTTTGTTCTCTTAATTTTGATAAGAGATATGAAAATGTAGGCTAATGAAGTAAAGCTTATTTGTTGATAATAAAATCTAAATGTAGATATTTTAAGGTTGTTTCATTAGATGTTAAATGTGGGATGGGATGAACTGACAGAAATTATATCCCCAAAAAATGGGGTCCCAGAAATTCTGGTGATAAAAAGGTAATAAAAGGGGGTCCCCGCTGAAAAAACGTTTGTTTACCACGGCAATATAGTGACCATTTGTGTCATTATGTAATGGTCCTTATTTTGTAATAACAAAAAGCTCACTCCAATGAATTGCTATAATATCAATTGACACATTACTTTGACAATTGCCTTGCTATCTACAGTACCTTATATCAAAGTATGTCATAAAGAAGTGGTTGTAGTGGAGGTGCTAGTATTTGTCAGTCGTTAGCTGAGCTAGATATACTGTACTAGTAATAGCAATAAGTGCCCACTGCTGTAATAACACAACAATAGTTGTAAAGACATTAACATGGTGTTGTGTGATTTCTTTGAACGACACCGAGCATTAACTGAATAACACGTGTTTGCTGATTCATGGCTCACTACAGTACATTACACTACCATAGGTGACACAGCTTCAATCTCTCCCATGTATATACAGCTGTGTGACTGTCTGATTCATGGCTCGCTACAGTACATTACACTACCATAGGTGACACAGCTTCAATCTCTCCCATGTATATACAGCTGTGTGACTGTCTGATTCATGGCTCGCTACAGTACATTACACTACCATAGGTGACACAGCTTCAATCTCTCCCATGTATATACAGCTGTGTGACTGTCTGATTCATGGCTCGCTACAATACATTACACTACCATAGGTGATACAGCTTCAATCTCTCCCATGTATATACAGCTGTGTGACTGTCTGATTCATGGCTCACTACAGTACATTACACTACCATAGGTGACACAGCTTCAATCTCTCCCATGTATATACAGCTGTGTGACTGTCTGATTCATGGCTCACTACAGTACATTACACTACCATAGGTGACACAGCTTCAATCTCTCCCATGTATATACAGCTGTGTGACTGTCTGATTCATGGCTCACTACAGTACATTACACTACCATAGGTGACACAGCTTCAATCTCTCCCATGTATATACAGCTGTGTGACTGTCTGATTCATGGCTCAATACATTACACTACCATAGGTGACAGCTTCAATCTCTCCCATGTATATACAGCTGTGTGACTGTCTGATTCATGGCTCACTACAGTACATTACACTACCATAGGTGACACAGCTTCAATCTCTCCCATGTATATACAGCTGTGTGACTGTCTGATTCATGGCTCGCTACAGTACATTACACTACCATAGGTGACACAGCTTCAATCTCTCCCATGTATATACAGCTGTGTGACTGTCTGATTCATGGCTCGCTACAGTACATTACACTACCATAGGTGACACAGCTTCAATCTCTCCCATGTATATACAGCTGTGTGGCTGTCTGATTCATGGCTCGCTACAGTACATTACACTACCATAGGTGACACAGCTTTAATCTCTCCCATGTATATACAGCTGTGTGGCTGTCTGCAGAAATCTACTGTGACATTTGATCTTGAAAAAGCTGGGGAGGCTTGCTTTCACATAATGATGCAATGCAAATGACATTGTATAGTCTTTATTGGAGGCAAGAATCAGATGAGCTGGTCCATGAAAGTCAGTCCGAGATGGAGCCTTCAGAGGGAGGTGCAATCAGGAAGAGAACCATAAAAATAGAACGATTAGAATGAAGTTCCCTTTTCAAGTCATTGAGGCCATGATGGTGCTGTTCTAGCAATGCTATTTCTATGGACAGAACAGTGGCCCTAGCATGGAAGAGGTGGATAGTTATCATCCTGCACACCTACAGACTATAGACCAAAAGCTATTGCAATGCAATTGAATTGGAACTGAAGTTAGACCTGTTTGGCCCCTACAAATGCATGGGTTACATAATGGATCAATCCACTGTCTATTTGACAAAAAGCCTTCCTTTAGTTAGTTGTATAATGTCTCAGATATGGGTCAGATTGATTCAGGTCCAAACCCACTGCTGTCAAAGTAATCCGCTCCAATTCCATCAGGTGGTTTGAAATATTCTAGAACTAATGTAATAATGTAATAATGTAATGTTACCCTTTGCAAGGAATTGTTTTCCTTTTCAGTCATGTGTCATTTGAATAAACTATGGAGGTGCTGCTGCAAATGAAATGGATGCAGGGTAGGTCTACTCCCACAAAAAGGTCATATTCAAACACCTTACAGTCTGGTGTTTGTTTTTGTACTGTGTGAGACATCCTGAGCTGCCCGCCAGCAGTTTCATACTGTGTGTACCCTCTAATGAGCGAAGACGTTTAGTAAAGCCACATGGAACCAATGTGGACATCTGTCCAGACACTGGTCTCAGAATGGAGGACCTACCAGCTGATATGAACAACAGAGAGCTATAGCATGCCACTGTCCAGACACTGGTCTCAGAATGGAGGACCTACCAGCTGATATGAACAACAGAGAGCTATAGCATACTACTGTCCAGACACTGGTCTCAGAATGGAGGACCTACCAGCTGATATGAACAACAGAGAGCTATAGCATGCCACTGTCCAGACACTGGTCTCAGAATGGAGGACCTACCAGCTGATATGAACAACAGAGAGCTATAGCATGCTACTGTCCAGACACTGGTCTCAGAATGGAGGACCTACCAGCTGATATGAACAACAGAGAGCTATAGCATGCCACTGTCCAGACACTGGTCTCAGAATGGAGGACCTACCAGCTGATATGAACAACAGAGAGCTATAGCATGCTACTGTCCAGACACTGGTCTCAGAATGGAGGACCTACCAGCTGATATGAACAACAGAGAGCTATAGCATGCCACTGTCCAGACACTGGTCTCAGAATGGAGGACCTACCAGCTGATATGAACAACAGAGAGCTATAGCATGCTACTGTCCAGACACTGGTCTCAGAATGGAGGACCTACCAGCTGATATGAACAACAGAGAGCTATAGCATGCCACTGTCCAGACACTGGTCTCAGAATGGAGGACCTACCAGCTGATATGAACAACAGAGAGCTATAGCATGCCACTGTCCAGACACTGGTCTCAGAATGGAGGACCTACCAGCTGATATGAACAACAGAGAGCTATAGCATGCCACTGTCCAGACACTGGTCTCAGAATGGAGGACCTACCAGCTGATATGAACAACAGAGAGCTATAGCATGCCACTGTCCAGACACTGGTCTCAGAATGGAGGATCTACCAGCTGATATGAACAACAGAGAGCTATAGCATGCCACTGTCCAGCACATTGCGCCACCATGAGCAAGTAAGCAAGGGAGCCTATAGGCTACTCATTGTCAGCAGATCACTTTAAATGAAGGCCTACTTTATAGCGGCGTTGTTATGCGATGTAATAGTTTATAGATGATCCAGTATAACATATTTAATAAATCAGTAGTTATAACTCATTGGTTGACATTGTGATTGTATTGTTGATGTTTAACACATAGTTCGCTGATGTGGCTGATTTATAAACTATCTAAACGAGTCACGCATAGTCTACTACTAGGTCTACTAGCCTTCACAATCCCTTTATAAAGTACAGACCAAGACTGTGTTAGGCCTGGCATTTGTTTCATTTGGAACCAGGAGACAAAATAGCCTAATAGTGTATTGGACAGCATGCAATGTGATTCGCGTAATATAACGTATCTGACTGCAGTTTTATAGGGGGACTTGGGTGTAGGCTTAGGCTATTATTATACAAAAGACTTGCCGTTCCTGTTACCGTCCTGAGCGCCTTCACTAGGGAGCGGCATCACGCGGTGAAACAATACTCTTTCACCAATGCTGCTTTCCTCGACGTCCTTTTCAACGAGGCACTCGTGTAAACGAACATACATAGGTTACCCTGTGTCCTTCTCACCTTTCCTATGTCTTCTCTCTGCTTCCTCCCATGCCACGACCATAAACCCGAACACGTAGTCTAGGATACGTAGTCTGCACGTAAATGAATAACAAGATGAGAATCACAACCCTGAAATAACATTTATGTTTCTGCGTGCGCGGTGGCGCCTGTCTATAGGGACCAAACGTCGACTAGGGAATCTAATTATCGCCTCGAGGACTTCACCTGAAATATAGACTTCTCGGTGGAGATTTCGCGATTTTAATAAACAACATACGCGCGACGCTGAATGCTACGCGGTGAACAGCCAGATGCGCGCCTCGCCTGCCAGTCTGTCATCATAGGCAACGACATATGACATTTGCATCACAGGAAAGATGAACTAGCTAAACTTGCTTGCTTTTGTGGGGAAAAAATGCCATTGTGTTTGGTTATTGAAATATGAGCCAAACGCTCTGCAGAACTATTAGTCGTTATTTTGTAGCCGCATGAAAAGCCTTTCAATTTAACATAAATTATCCAACATCCATCTTTCAATAAATAATCTTAGCCTACCCGTTGACATCGCTGAGGAAGTTCGCCTCAGCTGTGGGGCACCATCAATCTATGAATATTCGCACACAATAATTTGGAATCTTTAGTTCATTCATGACTAGACTACTTGAATGTTCTTGAGTGCGTAGAAGTCCTCTGTAGGCTACCAGCGACAGACATTTCGACATAGGCTACTGACAGAGGAGACAGAACGACTGCTATATTCTACGTGGCATGAGTCGGTAAAGGAACCTTTGATATTTGTTTTTTGGTTCCAGGTTTGATATATCTGCATTGAGAGTCAACAATTGTGGATAGCCTATAATGGAATTTCTTAACCACCGACATTAGAACCGCATCGGTCCTTCAACACAAGGTATTTAGCCATTGAAGCCTAAAATATTTAGCAAGACCTCCAAAGAGATACGTTTTGCAATGGCAAATTGAAAACGGCTTATCTACAACCATTTCAAACGGACTGCGCAGCACACATTTATGTGCTAGGCTAGAGACGTTATTGCTTATTATGGAAAACTGGGACCGCCTTTACGCGCCTAAACGAAATATTGTCTTAAAGTGAGGCAAGGTCGCATTACTATTTATTCTGATACGCATATGAGTATAATTCGATGAGCATAAACATGATATGAGGGATACGCCGCCACTGTTTTTGTCATTTTTAACCGGTAGGATTTTTCCCGTTTCATTCTCAGTGGTTGTTTTGAAGATAGCAGGTTATTAATTGTTTATCTTTATGCATCCGCGCGAAGAAGGACCAAGAAATGACAAACGACGGATAACCACACGAGAAGGAGACAGTGAAAAGAGGGGGAAGGAAGAATGAATGAGATATACTGAGGAACGAAGGAAGGAGATTGGAGGAATCAAGGTAGGACACGAAGCAAGGTTTTTAATGTTATAACCCATGTAGTCTATTTGGGTCTACGGGATGCTGCACTGAATGTGACGGTGGAATCTGTCTGTCACCACGGGCAGAGAGGTGGAGAGGTGTGTAACGAGCTTTATTTATTGATATTTTATGCTTGGACATATGTGGAGTATGTTTACGATGCGTCAACAGCAGTTGCTTCATGATTAAAACGTGTGGTTATTTTGTGTGTACACTCGTGTTTGACTAAGCGGACATTAATAGGTCATTTATATTGGACATAATGTCTGAAGTGCAACGTGCAACGCATAACTAATTAAATTGACCATTGTTAAATTTAATTCATGTTAAGAACACTGAATGTTATTTAGCCTCAATCTCCCTGAAATTGAAAACGGTGGACTAGTCTATACAACTAGTCTATACTACATTGTACAACGTTCTGTTGATATCTATGATTATGCGCAAAATCACTTCCACGACAGCTATTTGGCTTGAATTTGACTGCCCGTGTCCGACACTGGTAATGGAAGAGGACTTGGGCCATTCACGGGCTTGACGTGTACGCAGATGACATGGGAAGAAAAGCGAGCCAGCTTCCTTAATACATTTAATGTATGAGTGAGCGATGAACTGTCGTGGTAAGCTTGCCTGGACGAATTGCCTGGCTTGGAGCGCCCTATACGAGCCCAACCACCCATGAAGAAAAAACGAGCGTATGTGAAAGAAAAATGCGATGAAGAGACAGAGGCAGCATAAGTGGTGTGATGTACTACCTCCTCCATCTATTTCCCCATTTCCAGCAGCAGCACAGTAGCAGGTCGTCTCACGGAGAGACACCTTTTATCATTTAAGGGCTCATTGCGTGTTATACAAGAAAATCCGCATTAGAGCGCAGGAGAGCTCAAAAGTGAACTGCTCGCCCGTCCCCAATGTGTGGGACTAAAGCATTAATCCCCGACCTCGTTAAACCGCAGCCCAGCCTATACACCACACACTTCATATTCCATATTAACATATTCGCTACTGAATAGGCCTATACGTTTACAGATCTTTTTAGGGTAAGGGCACAGAGGAAATGGAACCCCGCAACTAACATAATACAAACAACATAATTGAAAGAGCCACTCAGTTTTTCTTGCCTACATCAGCACATGCCAAAGTTAGTTTTGGACTGATCCATTTTCTGGATCTTAATGTCCACTCCACACATATGCAGAGAAGTAGCAGGTATTGTACCATTCTTTCAAGAGGCCCATAACAGGCTCACTGGAATTAAAACCCTTTTACATATTAAATCGGTTATTTTGTGCATTCAAGAAGCCTCTGGCATCCTTCTAGAAATGGTTGAAAGCCAAACATTCTCTCTGCTTGAAGACAAGACAGAAGGATTTATGCGTCTCTGTCTGCGTGTCACATCACCATCAGAAAAATGATTATTGGATTTCAGTGGTATGATTAATAGTCAGGCATTAGCATGGTATTAATGACACCCCCATGTTGTAATATGGCGGTAATCAGAAGTCGATTTATATCACTGAAATAATTTCGATAGCGTTTTGGCAGTTGTCATAATAGAAGCCATACGTAATATGTGAAGAGTCAAATATTCACATGTACTGAAGAAATCATTTGCATCCAAACCTACATGAAAATATAGCCATGTTTATATTCAATCCATATTCTAGCTCTTACACACGCACACACACACACACACCAATTTTTCATACAAATAACACTAGTGGCTCCTACGGTCCTCTCCATAGCAACGTCCACCCTGTTCAGCATATCAATTGGTTCATCCCCCAAAGCTACTCATGAGGCTGACTAAATGGATATGTTAATACAAACGAAGTCAAGTGACGCTGATACAAATTCCTCCACAAACAACCCAGGACACAACACAGTGCCCTGTGGAACACCTGCTGCATCGTATAGTCCATTGAACTGCTATTCATAATTTACAAAAATCGTACTTACAGTGCCTTCAGAAACTATTCATACCCCTTGACTTATTCCACATTTTGTTGTGTTACAGACTGAATTCAAAATGGATACAAACAAAAGCTCACCCATCCACACATAATACCCCATAATGACAAAGTGAAAACATGTTTTTGGACATTTTTGTAAATGCATTGAAAATGAAATACAGAAATATCTAATTTACAAAAGTATACACACCCCTAAAATCAATACTTTGTAAAAGCCCCTTTAGTAGTGATTACAGCTGTGAGTCTTTCTGCGTACGTTTCTACGAGCTTTGCACACCTGGATTGTACATTATTTGCACATCATTCTTTTAAAAATTCTTCAAGCTCTATCAAGTTGTTTGTTGATAGCCATGGCTAGGCAGCCATTTTCTAGTTGTGACACTGCTCGACTGAGGGACCTTACAGATAATTGTATGTGTGGGGTACAGAGATTAGGTAATAAACACACAGTTATTGCACACAGAGTGAGTCCATGCAACTTATTATGTAACTTGTTTAGCACATTTTTACTCCTGAACTTATTTAGTCTTGCCATAACAAAGGGGTTGACTAGTTATTGACTCAAGAGTTTTTAGCTTTTCATTTGTAATTCATTTGTAAACATTTCTAAAAACATAATT
>NC_068452.1:35778420-35780920 GCF_023373465.1 Oncorhynchus keta | reverse complement strand
AACATGCTTGATTATTCCATTCATACTGGGAAAGAAAAGTAAAAATGTAGCCAGACTAGGGTCTCAACAATTGCAGTTGTATATCCAGCAGCATAGCACTCCCCGCCTCGGCCCTTAGTGTTCAGCACAGCATCAGTCTATTCCAACCTCCCTCTCCATTATTTCACTGTTCAAATATATTTAGATTTGTAAGATGCTGTTCTTGAAAAAGAGTTGGAGGTCCATAGTGGCCATTTTGAAACACGATGAAAGTACAGCAGTTAAGAATAATGATACTGTATACGAAAAGATCTTAGTCCTGCTGGTTGCAATAAATGTTATTATAGTATGATGAAAGCTGTTATGGAAGGTGTTTTCTATTCAAGGAACTGCCAGAGCTATAGGTGCTCTTTACTTAAAGCTGCAATCAGCAGTTGAAACAATAACAAAGCAAATTCCCCGACCCTGTTTTGGTAAAAAGCTGAGGGATGGGGTTGGAGAAATGTTACCACTCCCAAATTCATAAATAGAGCTTTGGATTCAAGGACTGACCGTCCATCATAGCACATGTGTATTTTTAACCTTGTTTTGAGCTTATATAGTGTTTGTTTACGTTTCATTTGTTTACAAACAGAGTAAAACAAGCATATATTTTGGGGGATTCTGATGGGGTATGACAGTTGAACTAAGCTTATGAGGAATTTATAAATTATATTCTTCAATAATCAATGGGTACATATCATGGATTTCTACCCCCCAAAATGTATGTATCAACTGCACATTGCTCCTTTAAAGTAAAAAAGTATGACTCTTATATACTGAACAACAATATAAACGTAGCATGCAACATGCAACTCACCCAATAGGGAGCCAGGCCCAGCCAATCAGAATCCATTTTTCCCCATGAAAGGGCTTTATTACAGACAGAAATACTCCTCAGAACTATCCCTTTTAGAGTAATGAAGAGGATTCAGAACACATTTTTTCCACTTGTCTCCATTTCTCCATGTCTCTCCATGTATTTCCTCATAAGACAGTGAGAGGGAAGAGACATTCCCAGAGAGGGTGAAAGACAGAGAGGTGAACCATTAGCACCATCCAAGTTAAGCTTTCCTACTCGTTAGGCTAAATGGGCTCCTTGCTGAACCTGTCTGTCTGAAAAAGTAGATCCCGGCCAGATGAAAGGAAACAGGGATCAATTGACCTAATAGCTTGTACAATCATCTCCTATGCTTTTCTGATAGATTGACGGAGGGTGTTGGCTGGAGTAGAAGCAGTGATGGTCATGAAGCTGCTGGGATGGGCTGGTTGAAACAGAGCTGTGGTGTGTGAGACGTGGTGTGTGTGGTGTGTGTGCCTGTGTGTGTTATTAGTGACAGCCCAGTATCAGCTTCCTTCAACTCCTCCTCCTCAGTATACCTTTTCACACTTGGCGTCTCTCTCTTTCTCTCTCTCTCTCTCTCTCTCTCTCTCTCTCTCTCTCTCTCTCTCTCTCTCTCTCTCTCTCTCTCTCTCTCTCTCTCTCTCTCTCTCTCTCTCTCTACTGATACTTTTGTCCTCATTACCTTGTCAGCCTGCGCTCTCTGCCACACAGAGACACCTCCTCTCCCTAATAGACCACTCTTTACATGACCCCCTGGCTCCTCCCTGGCTCCTCACTGGCTCCTCCCTGGCTGCTCACTGCTCCTCCCTGGCTGCTCACTGCTCCTCCCGGACTCCTCACTGGCTCCTCCCTGACTCCTCCCTGGCTGCTCACTGCTCCTGACTGGCTCCTCCCTGACTGCTCACTGGCTCCTCCCTGGCTCCTCACTGGCTCCTCCCTGACTCCTCACTGGCTCCTCCCTGGCTGCTCACTGTTCCTCCCTGACTCGTCACTGGCTCCTCCCTGGCTGCTCACTGCTCCTCCCTGACTACTCACTGGCTCCTCCCTGACTCCTCACTGGCTCCTCCCTGACTCCTCACTGGCTCCTCCCTGACTCCTCACTGGCTCCTCCCTGGCTGCTCACTGCTCCTCCCTGACTCTTCACTGGCTCCTCCCTGACTCCTCACTGGCTCCTCCCTGGCTGCTCACTGGCTCCTCCCTGACTCCTCACTGGCTCCTCCCTGACTCCTCACTGGCTCCTCCCTGGCTGCTCACTGGCTCCTCCCTGACTCCTCACTGGCTCCTCACTGCTCCTCACTGCTCCTCCCTGACTCCTCACTGGCTCCTCCCTGGCAGCTCACTGCTCCTCCCTGCTCCTCACTGCTCCTTGCTTCCACTGACCCTCTCAGAGCAGAGGAATTAGTGCAGAAGTTATTCATTGTCTTCTTAGAACAATCAGCAGCTCCCATGAGGCATCAGGCTAGATAAAGAGAAATGCATCAACAGGGGGGCGAGCCTGCATGGCGCCGGAGTGTGTGTGTGTTTGTGTGTGTGATTGTGTGTGTGATTGTGTGTGTGTTTGTGTGTGTGTGTGGTTACCTGTTCCGTAAGGGCAGCAGCAGTGCTCACCTGAGAAATGAGTCAGTCCACAGAGGACTG
>NC_068452.1:35724835-35775820 GCF_023373465.1 Oncorhynchus keta | reverse complement strand
CACCCTCCCTCCATAATTCTCCTAGTCCTCCCTCCATCATTCTCCTAGTCCTCCCTCCATCATTATCCTACTCCTCCCTCCATCATTCTCCTAGTCCTCCCTCCATCATTCTCCTAGTCCTCCCTCCATCATAGTTATCTTCCCTCCCCTCCTCCTATATCTCCACTTCATCTTGATCTCTTTCTTCATGATGACCTCCCTTTACCCTCATCCCCTCTCCTCCTGTCTCTGCCTCTCCTCTTGTCTCTTCCTCTCCTCCTGCTCTCTTTCTCTCTTCCTGGTCTCTTTCTCTCCTCCTGTCTCCTCCTTTCCTCCTGTCTCCTCCTCTCCTTCTGGTCTTCTCCTCTCCTCCTGGTCTCCTCCTCCTGTTTTCTCCTGTTCTCCATTAGATGACCATCTCCACAAAGAGACCATTGATCTCTCACTAAAAACCTCCTCGCTCTCCCAAACCTCCCCCCCTTGCTGCCCCCCTTCCCAACCAATTTGCCAGACAGTAAAACTAATATTGTCTTTAATCAGATGCAATTAGGGCTGTAAGTTAAGATCTCCTCCCAATTAAAACTCATTAAGTCCATAATATAATTAGAAGAGAGCTGGGTAACTGGTGCTACTCATCATGGAGCGAGGCGGAGGGAACATGTGGGTGTTGTTGTGTTGTCACCGCCGGCAACACTACTATCCAATAACAGTGACCCCGTGAAGAGATGTGGGTATACAACAGTGGCTCAGACTACAGTTAAATACAGTTATTATTTTAATTAGATTTTTTTACCCCTTTTTCTCCCCAGTTGGTAGTTACAGTCTTGTCCCATCACTGCAACTCCCGTACGGACTCGGGAGAGGTGAATATCGAGAGCCATGCGTCCTCTGAAGCACGACCCTGCCAAGCCACACTGCTTCTTGACACAATGCTCGCTGAACCCAGAAGCCAGCCGCACCAATGTGTCGAGGGAAACACCGTACACCTGGCGACTGTGTGCCCACTACAGAAGTTACTAGAGCATGATGGGCCGGGTTGACCTTGTTAACCCCCCTGTTATCTCTATTTTTGATGTAAAGGGCATTTCATAGAAAGGTCCAGGCACCTTTTTTGTGTTTTCACATATTTTTGATAAACTTACCCCAAACAGTAAATAACTTCCTTATCCTCGTTGTGTAGTATGGGGGCTCCGGAAAAACATGGACAAAAACACCCAAATACCTCCCTTTAGAAACGGCAAAGCTCTCAGTATAGTGATTCAGGTCTTTAGATGTTGTACACATGAAATTGTGTCATATCATTCTGTCCATTCAACAGGTAACTGTCAAAATAAAGGAAACACTTGAGTAAATGAGGGATACAAAGTATTTTGAAAGCATGGGGTGCTTCCACACAGGAAGTTCCAGACACTTGTAGAATCTGTGCCAAGGTGCATTGATGCTGTTCTGGTCATGGTGGCCCAACACCCTATTAAGACACTTTATGTTGGTGTTTCCTTTATTTTAGCAGTTCATTGTAACAGCAGGCTCCAAGGAGAATGGAACAGCTGGACAGGGGAAATGGCTCTAGTAACGCAAAAGGGAATATAACATTATGGATAAAGTTTGGAATTACATATTTTCATGTGTACAACATCTAAAACCCTCTTAGGCCTCACTCCCCCTATCTGAGATATCTACTGCAGCCCTCATCCTCCACATACAACACCCATTCTGCCAGTCACATTCTGTTGAAGGTCCCCAAAGCACACACATCCCTGGGTCGCTCCTCTTTTCAGTTTGCTGCAGCTAGCGACTGGAACGAGTGTCGCGTTCATTGTATGAGTGAGACAAAGGCGCAGCGTGAATGGAGTTCCACATATTTTTAATGAACTGAAACTCACCAAAACAAAACAACAAATAACTAAACGAAACATGAAGCTACTGTTGTGCACTCAGGCACCTAACTGTAGACAAGATCCCACGAAACACAAAGGGGAAATGGCTGCCTAAATATGATCCCCAATCAGAGACATTTACATTTAAGTCATTTAGCAGACGCTCTTATCCAGAGCGACTTACAAATTGGTGCATTCACCTTATGACATCCAGTGGAACAGCCACTTTACAATAGTGCATCTAAATCTTTTAAGGGGGTGGGGGTGAGAAGGATTACTTTATCCTATCCTAGGTATTCCTAGACAGCTGTCTCTGATTGGGAACCATATCAGGCCAACATAGAAATACAAATACAAATGCACCAAGATTACCCACCCAAGTCACCATCACGCCCCAACCAACACACAGAAAAAACTGCTTACTATGGTCAGGGTGTGACAACGAGCTGCAACAAACACTCAAACTGGACAGTTTATCTCAATCTCTTCATTCAAAGACTCAATCATGGACACTCTTACTGACAGTTGTAGCTGCTTTTGTATGATGTATTGTTGTCTCTACCTTCTTGACCTTTGTGCTGTTGACTGTGCCCAATAATGTTTCTACCATGTTTTTGTGCTGCTACCATGTTGTTGTCATGTTGTGTTGCTACCATGTTGTTGTCATGTTGTGTTGCTACCATGTTGTTGTCATGTTGTGTTGCCACCTTGTTATGTTGTTGTTTTATGTCTCTCTTTATGTAGTGTTGTGTCTCTCTTGTTGTGATGTGTGTTTTTTATCCTAGATTTATATTGTACTTTTTTCATCCCAGGCCGCCGTCCCCACAGGAGGCCTTTTGCCTTCTGATAGGCCGTTATTGTAAATAAGAATTTGTTGTTAACTTCTTGCGTCGAGCCATCCTGGATCCGGTATCGTGACGACAGCCTCAAGCTCATTACCATAATGCAACGTTAACTCTTCATGAAAATCTCAAATGAAATGAAATGAATCTATTTGCTCTCAAGCTTAGCCTTTTGTTAACAACACTGTCATCTCAGATTTTCAAAATATGCTTCTCAACCATTGCAAAACAAGCATTTGTGTAACAGTATTGATTGCTAGCGTAGCATTTAGCGTAGAATTTTGCGTTAGCATTCAGCAGGCAACATTTTCACAAAAACCAGAAAAGGATTCAAATAAAATCATTTACCTTTGAAGAACTTCAGATGTTTTCAATGAGGAGACTCTCAGTTAGATAGCAAATGTTCCGTTTTTACAAAAAATATTATTTGTGTTGACAAATCGGTCTGTTTTCTTCATCATTCTTCATCACGTTTGGGTAAGAAGAAAAAACGAAAATTAAGTCATAATTAACTCCATAATATCGACAGAAACATGGCAAACCGATGTTTAGAATCAATCCTCAAGGTGTTTTTCACATATCTATCGACGATAAAATCCTTTGTGGCAGTTGACTTTCTCTTCTGAAGAAATGGAACACGCATGGACCTTCAGATTACGCAATCATTTTGACACAGGACACCGGGCGGGACACCAGGTAAATGTATTCTCTTATGGTCAATCTTCCAATGATATGCCTACAAACACGTCACAATGCTGCAGACACCTTGGAGAAACGACACAAAGGGCAGGCTCATTCCTGGCGCATTGACAGCCATATAAGGAGACATTGGAACACAGCGCCTTCAGAATCTGGGGCATTTCCTGTATGAAACTTCATCTTGGTTTCGCCTGTAGCATTAGTTCTGGTACACTCACAGATAATATCTTTGCAGTTTTGGAAACGTTAGAGTTTTGTCTTTCCAAGGCTGTCAATTCCATGCATAGTCGAGCATCTTTTCGTGACAAAATATTGCGCTTAAAACGGGCACGTCTTTTTATCCAATAATGACATAGCGCCCCCATAGGTTGAAGAGGTTAACTGACTTGCCTATAAAGGTTAAATAAAATAAAATAAATCTAAAGACCTGCATCACTATATTGAGAGCTTTGCCGTTTCTAAAAGGACGTATTTGGGTGTTTTTGGAGCCTTTGTTCATGTTTTTTCAAGGCCCAAAAACAACACAACGAGGATGAGGTGATTTGCTGTTTGGGGTAAGTTCCCCAAAACGGTGTCTGGACCATTCGATAACATATCATTTACATCAAAAATAGAGATTTGGTTGTAAAAATGCAACTTTAACCCTCTAAACCTCCCCTTATAACAGTATACCTATAGTATACAGTGGGGCAAAAAGTATTTAGTCAGCCACCAATTGTGCAAGTTCTCCCACTTAAAAAGATGAGAGAGGCCTGTAATTTTCATCATAGGTACACTTCAACTATGACAGACAAAATGAGGGAAAAAAATCCAGAAAATCACATTGTAGGATTTTTAATGAATTTATTTGCAAATTATGGTGGAAAATAAGTATTTGGTCACCGACAAACAAGCAAGATGTCTGGCTCTCACAGACCTGTAACTTCTTCTTTAAGAGGCTCCTCTGTCCTCCACTCGTTACATGTATTAATGGCACCTGTTTGAACTTGTTATCAGTATAAAATACACCTGTCCACAACCTCAAACAGTCACACTCCAAACTCCACTATGGCCAAAACCAAAGAGCTGTCAAAGGACACCAGAAACAAAATTGTAGACCTGCACCAGGCTGGGAAGACTGAATCTGCAATAGGTAAGCAGCTTGGTTTGAAGAAATCAACTGTGGGAGCAATTATTAGGAAATGGAAGACATACAAGACCACTGATAATCTCCCTCGATCTGGGGCTCCACGCAAGATCTCACCCCGTGTGGTCAAAATGATCACAACAAAGCCTACCATCAGTAACACACTACGCCACCAGCGACTCAAATCCTGCAGTGCCAGACGTGTCCCCCTGCTTAAGCCAGTACATGTCCAGGCCCGTCTGAAGTTTGCTAGAGAGCATTTGGATGATCCAGAAGAAGATTGGGAGAATGTCATATGGTCAGATGAAAGCAAAATATAACTTTTTGGTAAAAACTCAACTCGTCGTGTTTTGAGTTGCATCCAAAGAACACCATACATACTGTGAAGCATGAGGGTGGAAACATCATGCTTTGGGGCTGTTTTTCTGCAAAGGGACCAGGACGACTGATCTGTGTAAAGGAAAGAATGAATGGGGCCATGTATCGTGAGATTTTGAATGAAAACCTCCCTCCATCAGCAAGGGCATTGAAGAGGAAACGTGGCTGGGTCTTTCAGCATGACAATGATCCCAAACACACCGCCTGGGCAACGAAGGAGTGGCTTCGTAAGACGCATTTCAAGGTCCTTGAGTGGCCTAGCCAGTCTCCAGATCTCAACCCCATAGAAAATCTTTGGAGGGAGTTGAAAGTCCGTGTTGCCCAGCAACAGCCCCAAAACATCACTGCTCTAGAGGAGATCTGCATGGAGGAATGGGCCAAAATACCAGCAACAGTGTGTAAAAACCTTGTGAAGACTTACAGAAAACGTTTGACCTCTGTCATTGCCAACAAAGGGTATATAACAAAGTATTGAGATAAACTTTTGTTATTGACCAAATACTTAATTTCCACCATAATTTGCAAATAAAGTCGTTAAAAATCCTACAATGTGATTTTCTGGATTTTTTCTCCTCATTTTGTCTGTCATAGTTGAAGTGTACCTATGATGAAAATTACAGGCCTCTCTCATCTTTTTAAGTGGGAGAACTTGCACAATTGGTGGCTGACTAAATACGTTTTTGCCCCACTGAACCTACTATAACCCTGCACTGCATTGCCTGCATTTCTGTGCATTTCTATCAACAACTTTCCTAATAATATACAAAGAACGTATGAAGCCTGTTAGTGCTACTGTTAGGTTGTCCTGTATGTTTGTGACATGTACATACACACCGAAAGAAACGCACACCCCGTTGGAAAGAGTAAATATTTTACCAAGAAATATGAAGTTAGTTTAGGGCTTATATTGAATTGATCCTCCTGTAGCCATATTGATGTAGTTACACTGTTTTCATAACTACTGCTAATGCACACTTTCCCGTGTAAAAACAGCTATGAAGGTTTTGACTGAGGCTCAAGTATGGCTGGTACTACAGGCTCGTTCCTAGCATATGGAGCTACCCATGGTGCTGAAGCTGAGTCAGATGGAAAGATACTTATTCTGAAGGACAGTGTTTAGTCAATAGAGCTCTCCATGGTTCTGAAAGATTATTCACCATGTTAGGTCCTCGGTGCTGAAGAGTCCACTTATTAAAGCCATGAGCCTGAATGCACCAAGTCAGACACAGACTGAGGTTTACCTTAGAAAACACAAGGTAAACAAGTTCATCTTATCATTCAGCATTACAAAGCTGTTAACTTTATTGTGCCCTTCAGCACATTGCCTTACCATGCATAACTGAAAACATATAAGGCTGTATTCTTTCTATTTAAAAATCCTCCTTCCTAAAGTAATTTACATTACAGCATATGTTATCAATAGAGAAGAATGTTATGTGGTGGTGTGATATAATGTGGGTCATGAAACCATTTCAAACACCACCTTCAGTATATCAATACAGACACCAACTATTTTGATGGGGGCTGTGGAATGTCTGAGTGTCACAGCCAATCAGGGATAATTACCAGAGGCCTCGAGTTTCCCTCCTGCCTTCTAATTGGTTCTCGCTGTCAATCAACAAGTTGTTTCAGTTCACAATTGAACTGCAGAGAGACGATACAAGTCAGGCCAGTGGGATAATTGAGAGTAATTGAGCAAATTGCAGCTTGGAGAAGTTGGCTTAATCGGCACTCACACAATCTGTAGCATGCAGAAATGAACCATGTGAACAGAGAGAGGAGTCAGATCTTAATAATAATGAACAAAACAAAGCCTTTCATTTCTCCTCTCCACCCTGGAGGAAATGTCTCTTCATCTTATCTGAATGATCGTCCTGTGTGCTGAATGTCTCCATTTCATGTTTATGGGAGAGGCACCTTTGATCTCTACACCCTCAGCGCTGCTCGCTACACCATCCTTGGGGCTAACGCAATTACATGGCCCAAGTCTTAGGTGCCCCAGGTGAAACAGGGGAGAGATGTGTGTGTGTGCGTGCGTGTGTGTGTGTGCGCACGTGCGCAGGGACGTCCCTGGGGCAAAACATTTTATGGGCCCTCTTCTTGGCGGCATAGAGAAAAAATTTCGTTTTAAAGCTAATTTCCTGAATTCTACACATTTTGACAGGGGGAGTAGAGAAAATGTTGCAGTTTTAAAGCAAGCTTTCTGTAAGTTTACACATTTTGCCATGGGGTAGAGAGAAGTTTCATTCAATTCTACTCATTTTGCCATTTTATTCAGAGCAATTAGCCTGCCTTGCTCAAGGGCACAATGACAGATGTTTTGGCTAGACTTCTTAACCAGTCTAACAATCGTTAGCTGACATGGCTAATTGAGTGACAGTCAGTGAGTGACATAACAATAGAAAAACTGCTAATACACAACCACATTTTAATATTGCACGTTGTGCATTCTATTATTCTAACTCTCAACAGTAAATTGAGACCCCGACTGAGTTCCTAAAAATATTTATATACACTACCGGTCAAATCCTCAACTGGCAGCTTCAGTAAATAGTTCCCGCAAAACACCAGTCTCAACATCAACGGTGAAGAGGTGACTCCGGGATTCTGACCTTCTAGGCAGAGTTCTTCTGTCCGGTGTCTGTGTTATTTTGCCCATCTTAATATTTTATTTTTACTGGCCAGTCTGAGATATGGCTTTTTCTTTTCAGCTCTGCCTAGAAGGCCAACATCCCAGAGTCGCCTCTTCACTGTTGACATTGAGACTGGTGTTTTGCAGGTACTATTTAATGAAGCTGCCAGTTGAGGACTTGTGAGGCACCTGTTTCTCAAACTAGACACTCTAATGTACTTGTCCTCTTGCTCAGTTGTGCACCATGGCCTCCCACTCCTCCTTCTATTCTGGTTAGGGCCAGTTTGCGCTGTTCTCTAAAGGGAGTACAGTACACAGGGTTGTATGAGATCTTCAGTTTCTTGGCAATTTCTCGCATGGAATGGCGTTCATTTCTCAGAACAAGAATAGACTGAAGAAAAATCTTTGTTTCTGGTCATTGTGAGCCTGTAATCGAACCGACAAATGCTGATGCTCCAGATACTCAACTCGACTAAAGAAGGACAGTTTTATTGCTTCTTTAATCAGAACAACAGTTTTCAGCTATTCTAACACATTTGCAAAATGATTAGCCTATTAAAATGATAAACTTGTATTAGCTAACACAACGTGCCATTGGAACACAGGAGTGATGGTTGCTGATAATGGGCCTCTGTACGCCTATGTAGATATTCCATAAAAAAATCTGCCAGTCATTTATTTAATAATGTCTACACTGTATTTCTGATCAATTTGAATGGTATTTTAATGGACAAAAAAAATGTAATTTTCTTTCAAAAACAAGGACATTTCTAAGTGACCCCAAACTTTTGAATGGTAGTGTACATATATCATTTTTTGGCGAGGCCACCTAGTGGCTGGGGGCCCTAAGCAACCACTTATGTCTTAGTTTGCGTCTGTTCAAACTTGCTTCATTTATTAACTACATGTGTGTGGGGAGCCACTGGTGCTCTGTGCCATTGAAACTGTTGAATAATCCATATGGTTTCCTCACTAAGTGTATGTGTACTTTTCTGTGTTTGCAACACATGTACATAATGCCTTATGTACCTCTTTCTTACAGTCACATGACTAGTGGCCTCATGCGTGTAATGTTATTAATATTTGTAATAATTTCTACAACAACAAAACATATGAAAATCCGGTGTTTCTATGTCAAACAGTTATGTTATATTTCAGTCTTCTGTGATGTGTAAAAAGCGTAATTTGGGGATTTAAACTTGAAATATAATATATTTCAGCTCTCTATCTGACATGGTACAGGTGTCCTCTTTTTGAAAGCCCATAACCATGTGTGTGAGGTGTATACTTTTTTTTCATAGTAGATTTGTTTAAGATTACCAAGAAACAGTGTGTGGGCCTGATTTAGCCCACTGCAGTTAAAGGTTATAGCAGTGTAAGTGTTTCCGTTCGTTTACAATACAGAGGCAGCACATGTAAGACAGGGGCAGGAAGACGGACCCTCAATTTGGTTTCTCATCATCTCCCCTCCCCTCCCCTTTCTCATACTCTCCCCATCCTCAAGAGCTACTTACCTTCCACCACTTTGAAAAAAGGAAAACATTTCACTGCAATTTACATTTCCATATGCTGCGAGTGGCGCCAGGGAGAGTGGATAATTGGGCTAAATGCGGTGACGGTGAGAGAGGGATAGAGAGAAGGCCATCTGAAAAAAGAGCCAGTACTGGGGGTTTGCTTTCCCCCTCCACCACTCGTCATTTTACCATCCTGCTCTCAACCACTTGTGCAGCTGAAATGTACCTTGGCCTCCCTCGTTCTCTCTCTCTTTCACTCCCTCAGTCTCACTCTCTACTTCCATCCCCCAGCGCACACCTCCCTATACCCGCTCTCTCTCTCTCTCTCTCTATCTCTCCCTCTCTCTATCTCTCCCTCCCTCTCTATCTCGCCCTCTCTCTATCTCTCCCTCTCTCTCTGTATCTCCCTCTCTCTCACCCTCCCTCTATCTCTCCCTCCAGCTCTCTCTATCCCTCTCTGTCTCTCCCTCCAGCTCTCAATGCAATTCAATTCAATTCAATTCAAGGGGTTTTATTGGCATGGGAAACATTGCCAAAGCAAGTGAGGTAAATAATATACAAAAGTGAAATAAACAATAAAAATGAACATTACACATACCGAAATGTCATTTCTCTATCCCTCTCTGTCTCTCCCTCCAGCTCTCTCTATCCCTCTCTGTCACTCCCTCCAGCTCTCTCTATCCCTCTCTGTCACTCCCTCCAGCTCTCTCTATCCCTCTCTGTCACTCCCTCCAGCTCTCTCTATCCCTCTCTGTGACTCCTTCCAGCTCTCTCTATCCCTCTGTCACTCCCTCCAGCTCTCTGTATCCCTCTCTGTCACTCCCTCCAGCTCTCTCTATCCCACTGTCACTCCCTCCAGCTCTCTGTATCCCCCTCTGTCACTCCCTCCAGCTCTCTGTATCCCCCTCTGTCACTCCCTCCAGCTCTCTGTATCCCCCTCTGTCACTCCCTCCAGCTCTCTGTATCCCCCTCTGTCACTCCCTCCAGCTCTCTGTATCCCCCTCTGTCACTCCCTCCAGCTCTCTGTATCCCCTCTGTCACTCCCTCCAGCTCTCTGTATCCCCCTCTGTCACTCCCTCCAGCTCTCTGTATCCCCCTCTGTCACTCCCTCCAGCTCTCTGTATCCCCCTCTGTCACTCCCTCCAGCTCTCTCTATTCCTCTCTGTCACTTCCTCCAGCTCTCTCTATTCCTCTCTGTCCTCCCCTCCAACTCTCTCTATCCCTCTGTCACTCCCCTCCCAGCTCTCTCTATCCCCCTCTGTCCTCCCTCAGCTCTCTCTCTATTCCTCTCTGTCCTCCCTCCAGCTCTCTCCTATCCCTTTCTGTTTCTCCGGGTGCTGGCCATTTTAATCTTTTATTTTTATTGGCCAGTCTGAGATATGGCACTAACTGCATCTCTGCCTAGAAAACCAGCATCCCCCGTTGAGACTGGGAGACTGGTGTTTGCTATTTAATGAAGCTGCCATTTGAGGACTTCTGAGGCACCTGTTTCTCAAACTAGACACTCTAATGTACTTGTCCTCTTGCTCAGTTGTGCACCATGGCCTCCACTCCTCTTTCTATTCTGGTTAGAGCCAGTTGCACTGTTCTGTAAAGGGAGTACAGTACAGCGTTGTATGAGATCTTCAGTTTCTGGCAATTTCTCGCATGGAATAGCCTTAATTTCTCAGAACACGAGTTTCAGAAGAAAGTTTTTGTTCCTGAACTGTAATCGAACCCACACTGACAGATACTCAACTAGTCTAAAGAAGGCCAGTTTTATTGCTTATTTTATCAGTACAACAGTTTTCAGCTGGGCTAACATAATTGCAAAGGGTTTTCTAATGATCAGTTAGCCTAAAATGATAAACTTGTTATTGGAACACAGGAGCGATGGTTGCTGATAATGGGCCTCTGCATGTCTATGTAGATATCCATAAAAAATCTGCCATTTCCAGCTACAATAGTAATTTTCACTTAACAATGTCCACACTATATTTCTGATCAATTTTATGTTATTTTAATGGCCCAAAAATGTTTTTCTTTGAAAAACAAGGATATTTCTAAGTGACCCCAAACTTTTGAATGGTAGTGTATATACATAATTTTTTGGTCGAGGCCACCTTGTGGCTGGGGGCCCTAAGCAACCACTTATGTCTGGAGCCGGCATGTGTGTGTTTGTGACTGTCTGCTTGCATACAGTATATAATCACTCTATCTCTACCCATCTCTGTCTCTTTGGCTATTCCTCTTTGTCTCTAGATAGACTGTGTGAGTGTAGTATGTGTGTGTCCATACTTCATGGTTTGTGGGTCTTGCTTGTGGAAGCAGGGGGAGGTGGGGTGTTTTTCTGTCGTGGTGGGTGGTGGGTAAAGCATGTGCATACATGCATCTTATTTCGTTTTGCGTCTGTTCAAACTGCCTTCTTTATTGACTACATGTCTATCCCTCCTGTTGCTCTTCCCATCCCTGAAACTCTGGAATAATCCCTCTCTGTTTCTCCTTCCCTCTATCCTCCATCTCTCTTTTCTGTTTTTTCAACTCATGTACATAATGCCTTTATGTACCTCTCTGTCTTTTCAATCACATGACTAGTCCCTCTCTCTATCCTCTCTGTTTCTCCTTCTTATGTATTATAATTTCTCCAACATCAAAACATATGAAAATCCCCTCGTGTTTCTCTATGGCAACCCTCAGTTCTGTTCTATTTCAGTCTTCTGTGATGTGTATAAATCCCTCCATTTGGGGATTCCCTCTCTCTATAATATATTTCAGCTCTCTATCTGACATGGTACAGGTGTCCCTCTCTTTGAAAGCCCTTCCCTAACCATGTGTGTGAGGTGTATACTTTGTTCTCCCTAGTAGATTTGTTTCTATCCCGACCAAGAAACAGTGTCTGGGCCTCCTTTAGCCCACTGCAGTTAAAGTCTATAGCAGTGTAAGTGTTTCCGTTCCCTACAATCAGAGGCAGCTTCTGTAAGACACTCTCTGGAAGACCCCCTCAATTTGGTTTTCATCATCTCCCCTCCCCTCCCCCCTCTCTCTACTTCCCCATCCTCCAGAGCTACTTCCCTTCCACCACTTTGAAAAAAGGAAAACATTTCACTGTGCAATCTACATTTCCATATGCCTGCCAGTCTCTCCTGTCTCTATGGATAATTGGGCTAAATGCGGTGACGGTGAGAGAGGGATCTATCCCTCCATCTGTCTCTCCCCATTACCCTCTCTGTTTTGCTTTCCCCTCCACCACTCGTCATTTTACCATCCTGCTCTCAACCACTTGTGCAGCTGAAATGTCTCCTTGGCCTCCCACCCTGTCTCTCTCTTTCACTCCTCAGTCTCACTGTCTACTTCCATCCCCCAGCGCACACCTCCCTATATTCCCCCTCTCTCTCTATCTCTCCCTCCTCTCTGTCTCTCCCCTCCTCCTCCTCTGTCTCTCCCTCTATCCCTCCCTCTGCTCCTATCCATCCCTCCATTTCTCCCTTCAGCTCTCTCTCTATCCCTCTCTGTCACTCCTCCCCTCTCTGTATCCCTCTCTGTCACTCCCTCCCTCTATATCCTCTGTCTCTGTTGATATTGTTGATATTCCATTAAAAATCAGCAGTTTCCAGCTACAATAGTCATTTACAACATTAACAATGTCTACACTGTATTTCTGATCAATTTGATGTTATTTTAATGGACAAAAATGAGCTTTTCTTTAAACTGACCCCAAACTTTTGAATGAATGGTAGTGTATATATATAATTTTTGGTCGAGGCCACCTAGTGGCTGGGGGCCTCTCTCTAACACTTATGTCTGGAGCCCCTTGTGTGTGTTTGTGACTGTGTGTGCTTGCATACAGTATATAATCTCCCTCTCTGTTTCTCCTCCCTCTGTATCTCCTCCTCCTCTCTGTATCCCATCCCTCTCTCGCTCTGTCTCTCCCTTTCTCTATCTCTCCCTCCACCTCTGTCCTCTCTGTCTATCCATCTGTCGCTCTCTCTCTCTCTCTCTCCTTCCAACAATGTCTCTCTGGCTCTACCTCTATCCATCTCTGTCTCCCTCCCTCTCTCTATTCCTATCTGTCTCTCTCTCTCTTCCTCCCTCTCTGTCTCTCCCTCCCTCTCTATCTCTCCCTCATCCATATTCATCCATCGTCTCTTCCTCTCTCCATGTCACCACAGCATGGCGTTAATACACCAATTAGCCCTGAGAAGAGATAATAGACTATTTCATATTGCAATAGAGAGAGAGAGAGAGAGAGAGAGAGAGAGAGAGAGAGAGAGAGAGAGAGAGAGAGAGAGAGAGAGAGAGAGAGAGACAGAGAGAGAGAGAGAGAGAGAGAGAGAGAGAGAGAGAGAGAGAGAGAGAGAGAGAGAGAGAGAGATGGGTCTCTCTTTATGGATGTGGCCTGTGAAAACACTGTAACGGAGTAGCGTTTGTTGTGAAGATCCAGCCAATGGACGATGGGTGCTTGATGAGAAAAGAGCATCAACGGTCACGGGTGTGGGATGAAAGGTGTGGTGTTACACCAACACTTTGGTGGTTAATGAAACCATAAGCCTGTTTGGCTTTGTCCTGCTGCTCACAGTGGTGGTCCAGCCCATTCAAATGCCCATTCAAATAGCCAGTAATTATATCGCACTTGTTCCCTCTTTATTTACCTCGGGGAAAGAACAAGTTGATGTGAACAACTAATACAGAACTATTCATAATGCAGTGGTTTTTGGGGATAAAAATGAGAAGGTGACATAAAACATTTAAACATTTAACAAGTGTAGCTGTTCATCTAATCCTGAAAAACTAATAAACAGACAGAAAACAGCATACAAAACAAGAAAATATGTATATGCATGTTGCTAGTAACACTGTAAAAACACTGTAATACCATGTTATTACATAGTAACATAGTAACACTACTATGGAATGATAAATAGTAGTATAAGCATGGTACTGTGATTGCAAGTTTGGGTCACAATGAAAAGAGAAGTGTGGGTCACACTCCAAAGGGGAAGTGCAGTAGGGTTTACTCCAACAGGGAAGTGCAGTTCACGACTCCACACAGGGGAAGTGCAGTTCATCGACTCCACACAGGGGAAGTGCAGTAGGGTCACGACTCCACACAGGGGAAGTGCAGTAGGGTCAGAAAACAGGGGAAGTGCAGTAGGGTCAAACACAGGGGAAGTGCAGTGGGTCACGACTCCACACAGGGGAAGTGCAGTAGGGTCACGTCCACACAGGGGAAGTGCAGTGTCACGACTCCACACAGGGGAAGTGCAGTTATCACGACATAGGGAAGTGCAGTAGGGTAACGACTCCACACAGGGGAAGTGCAGTAGGGTCACGACTCCACACAGGGGAAGTGCAGTAGGGTCATGACTCCACACAGGGGAAGTGCAGTAGGGTCAAGTGACTCCCAACAGGGGAAAATAGGTACGACTTTACACAGGGGAAGTGCAGTAGGGTACCGACTCCACACAGGGGAAGTGCAGTAGGGTCACGACTTTACACAGGGGAAGTGCAGTTTTTGTCACGACTCCACACAGGGGAAGTGCAGTAGGGTCACGACTCCACACAGGGGAAGTGCAGTAGGGTAACGACTCCACACAGGGGAAGTGCAGTAGGGTCACGACTCCACACAGGGGAAGTGCAGATGGGTCATGACTCCACACAGGGGAAGTAGGGTCCCCAAAATGGGGTCCACAGAGGGGAAGTGCAGTGGGTGACTCCACACAGGGGAAGTGCAGTAGGGTCACGACTCCACACAGGGGAAGTGCAGTAGGTTCACGACCCACACAGGGGAAGTGCAGTAGGGTACAAGTGCAACATTTTTTAAAATGAATTCATGGGACAATATACCAAAAACAAATGCTTTTGAAAAGATATTTAAAAAACACAACTTTATTAAGTAAATGTATTTATTTGTTCTCTTAATTTTGATAAGAGTATGTGAAAATGTAGGCTAATGAAGGTGCTTATTTGTTGATAATAAAATCAAAATGTAGAGATTTTAAGGTTGTTTAATTAGATGTTAAATGTGGGGTGGGATGGACTGCCAGAAATTCTGTCCAAACAAAATGGGGTCCCCAGAAATTCTGGTGATAAAAATGGTCCCCAGAATTCTGAAAAAAAGGGGGTCCCCGCTGAAAAAACGTTTGTTTACCACGGCAATAGAGTGACCATTTGTGTCATTATGCAATGGTCCTTATTTTGTAATAACAAAAGCTCACTCCAATGAATTGCTTTAATATAAATTGACACAATTTAAAATTGACAATTGCCTTGCTATCTACAGTACCTTATATCAAAGTATGTCATAAAGAAGTGGTTGTAGTGGAGGTGCTAGTATTTGTCAGTCGTTAGCTGAGCTAGATATACTGTACTAGTAATAGCAATAAGTGCCCACTGCTGTAATAACACAACAATAGTTGTAAAGACATTACATGGTGTTGTGTGATTTCTTTGAACGACACCGAGCATTAACTGAATAACACGTGTTTGCTGATTCATGGCTCACTACAGTACATTACACTACCATAGGTGACACAGCTTCAATCTCTCCCATGTATATACAGCTGTGTGACTGTCTGATTCATGGCTCACTACAGTACATTACACTACCATAGGTGACACAGCTTCAATCTCTCCCATGTATATACAGCTGTGTGACTGTCTGATTCATGGCTCACTACAGTACATTACACTACCATAGGTGACACAGCTTCAATCTCTCCCATGTATATACAGCTGTGTGACTGTCTGATTCATGGCTCGCTACAATACATTACACTACCATAGGTGACACAGCTTCAATCTCTCCCATGTATATACAGCTGTGTGACTGTCTGATTCATGGCTCACTACAGTACATTACACTACCATAGGTGACACAGCTTCAATCTCTCCCATGTATATACAGCTGTGTGACTGTCTGATTCATGGCTCGCTACAGTACATTACACTACCATAGGTGACACAGCTTCAATCTCTCCCATGTATATACAGCTGTGTGACTGTCTGATTCATGGCTCGCTACAGTACATTACACTACCATAGGTGACACAGCTTCAATCTCTCCCATGTATATACAGCTGTGTGGCTGTCTGATTCATGGCTCGCTACAGTACATTACACTACCATAGGTGACACAGCTTTAATCTCTCCCATGTATATACAGCTGTGTGGCTGTCTGCAGAAATCTACTGTGACATTTGATCTTGAAAAAGCTGGGGAGGCTTGCTTTCACATAATGATGCAATGCAAATGACATTGTATAGTCTTTATTGGAGGCAAGAATCAGATGAGCTGGTCCATGAAAGTCAGTCCGAGATGGAGCCTTCAGAGGAGGTGCAATCAGGAAGAGAACCATAAAAATAGAACGATTAGAATGAAGTTCCCTTTTCAAGTCATTGAGGCCATGATGGTGCTGTTCTAGCAATGCTATTTCTATGGACAGAACAGTGGCCCTAGCATGGAAGAGGTGGATAGTTATCATCCTGCACACCTACAGACTATAGACCAAAAGCTATTGCAATGCAATTGAATTGGAACTGAAGTTAGACCTGTTTGGCCCCTACAAATGCATGGGTTACATAATGGATCAATCCACTGTCTATTTGACAAAAGCCTTCCTTTAGTTAGTTGTATAATGTCTCAGATATGGGTCAGATTGATTCAGGTCCAAACCCACTGCTGTCAAAGTAATCCGCTCCAATTCCATCAGGTGGTTTGAAATATTCTAGAACTAATGTAATAATGTAATAATGTAATGTTACCCTTTGCAAGGAATTGTTTTCCTTTTCAGCCATGTGTCATTTGAATAAACTATGGAGGGTGCTGCTGCAAATGAAATGGATGCAGGGTAGGTCTACTCCCACAAAAGGTCATATTCAAACACCTTACAGTCTGGTGTTTGTTTTTGTACTGTGTGAGACATCCTGGAAGCTCTGTCCAGACACTGGTCTCAGAATGGAGGACAGTTTGAACAACAGAGAGCTATAGCATGCCACTGTACAGACACTGGTCTCAGAATGGAGGACCTACCAGCTGATATGAACGAGAGCTTAGCATAGTCCAGACACTGGTCTCAGAATGGAGGACCTACCAGCTGATATGAACAACAGAGAGCTATAGCATGCCACTGTCCAGACACTGGTCTCAGAATGGAGGACCTACCAGCTGATATGAACAACAGAGAGCTATAGCATGCTACTGTCCAGACACTGGTCTCAGAATGGAGGACCTACCAGCTGATATGAACAACAGAGAGCTATAGCATGCCACTGTCCAGACACTGGTCTCAGAATGGAGGACCTACCAGCTGATATGAACAACAGAGAGCTATAGCATGCCACTGTCCAGACACTGGTCTCAGAATGGAGGACCTACCAGCTGATATGAACAACAGAGAGCTATAGCATGCCACTGTCCAGACACTGGTCTCAGAATGGAGGACCTACCAGCTGATATGAACAACAGAGAGCTATAGCATGCCACTGTCCAGACACTGGTCTCAGACACTGGTCTCAGAATGGAGGATCTACCAGCTGATATGAACAACAGAGAGCTATAGCATGCCACTGTCCAGCACATTGCGCCACCATGAGCAAGCTAATGAACAACAGGGCTAGCCTATAGGCTACTAATTGTCAGCAGATCACTTCTCAAATGAAGGCCTACTTTATAGCGGCGGGAGCCTTGTTATGCACTTTAAATGATGTAATAGTTTATAGATGATCCAGTATAACATATTTAATAAATCAGTAGTTATAACTCATTGGTTGACATTGTGATTGTATTGTTGATGTTTAACACATAGTTCGCTGATGTGGCTGATTTATAAACTATCTAAACGAGTCACGCATAGTCTACTACTAGGTCTACTAGCCTTCACAATCCCTTTATAAAGTACAGACCAAGACTGTGTTAGGCCTGTCATTTGTTTCATTTGGAACCAGGAGACAAAATAGCCTAATAGTGTATTGGACAGCATGCAATGTGATTCGCGTAATATAACGTATATGACTGCAGTTTTATAGGGGGACTTGGGTGTAGGCTTAGGCTATTATTATACAAAAGACTTGCCGTTCCTGTTACCGTCCTGAGCGCCTTCACTAGGGAGCGGCATCACGCGGTGAAACAATACTCTTTCACCAATGCTGCTTTCCTCGACGTCTTTTCAACGAGGCACTCGTGTAAACGAACATACATAGGTTACCCTGTGTCCTTCTCACCTTTCCTTCGTCTTCTCTCTGCTTCCTCCCATGCCACGACCATAAACCCGAACACGTAGTCTAGGATACGTAGTCTGCAAATAAATGAATAACAAGATGAGAATCACAACCCTGAAATAACATTTATGTTTCTGCGTGCGCGGTGGCGCCTGTCTATAGGGACCAAACGTCGACTAGGGAATCTTATTATCGCCTCGAGGACTTCACCTGAAATATAGACTTCTCGGTGGAGATTTCGCGATTTTAATAAACAACATACGCGCGACGCTGAATGCTACGCGGTGAACAGCCAGATGCGCGCCTCGCCTGCCAGTCTGTCATCATAGGCAACGACATATGACATTTGCATCACAGGAAAGATGAACTAGCTAAACTTGCTTGCTTTTGTGGGGAAAAATGCAATTGTGTTTGGTTATTGAAATATGAGCCAAACGCTCTGCAGAACTATTAGTCGTTATTTTGTAGCCGCATGAAAAGCCTTTCAATTTAACATAAATTATCCAACATCCATCTTTCAATAAATAATCTTAGCCTACCCGTTGACATCGCTGAGGAAGTTCGCCTCAGCTGTGGGGCACCATCAATCTATGAATATTCGCACACAATAATTTGGAATCTTTAGTTCATTCATGACTAGAATAGACTACTTGAATGTTCTTGAGTGCGTAGAAGTCCTCTGTAGGCTACCAGCGACAGACATTTCGACATAGGCTACTGACAGAGGAGACAGAACGACTGCTATTTTCTACGTGGCATGAGTCGGTAAAGGAACCTTTATATTTGTTTTTGGTTCCAGGTTTGATATATCTGCATTGAGAGTCAACAATTGTGGATAGCCTATAATGGAATTTCTTAACCACCGACATTAGAACCGCATCGGTCCTTCAACACAAGGTATTTAGCCATTGAAGCCTAAAATATTTAGCAAGACCTCCAAAGAGATACGTTTTGCAATGGCAAATTGAAAACGGCTTATCTACAACCATTTCAAACGGACTGCGCAGCACACATTTATGTGCTAGGCTAGAGACGTTATTGCTTATTATGGAAAACTGGGACCGCCTTTACGCGCCTAAACGAAATATTGTCTTAAAATGAGGCAAGGTCGCATTACTATTTATTCTGATACGCATATGAGTATAATTCGATGAGCATAAACATGATATGAGGGATACGCCGCCACTGTTTTTGTCATTTTTAACCGGCAGGATTTTTCCCGTTTCATTCTCAGTGGTTGTTTTGAAGATAGCAGGTTATTAATTGTTTATCTTTATGCATCCGCGCGAAGAAGGACCAAGAAATGACAAACGACGGATAACCACACGAGAAGGAGACAGTGAAAAGAGGGGGAAGGAAGAATGAATGAGATATACTGAGGAACGAAGGAAGGAGATTGGAGGAATCAAGGTAGGACACGAAGCAAGGTTTTTAATGTTATAACCCATGTAGTCTATTTGGGTCTACGGGATGCTGCACTGAATGTGACGGTGGAATCTGTCTGTCACCACGGGCAGAGAGGTGGAGAGGTGTGTAACGAGCTTTATTTATTGATATTTTATGCTTGGACATATGTGGAGTATGTTTACGATGCGTCAACAGCAGTTGCTTCATGATTAAAACGTGTGGTTATTTTGTGTGTACACTCGTGTTTGACTAAGCGGACATTAATAGGTCATTTATATTGGACATAATGTCTGAAGTGCAACGTGCAATGCATAACTAATTAAATTGACCATTGTTAAATTTAATTCATGTTAAGAACACTGAATGTTATTTAGTCTCAATCTCTCTGAAATTGAAAACGGTGGACTAGTCTATACAACTAGTCTATACTACATTGTACAACGTTCTGTTGATATCTATGATTATGCGCAAAATCACTTCCACGACAGCTATTTGGCTTGAATTTGACTGCCCGTGTCCGACACTGGTAATGGAAGAGGACTTGGGCCATTCACGGGCTTGACGTGTACGCAGATGACATGGGAAGAAAAGCGAGCCAGCTTCCTTAATACATTTAATGTATGAGTGAGCGATGAACTGTCGTGGTAAGCTTGCCTGGACGAATTGCCTGGCTTGGAGCGCCCTATACGAGCCCAACCACCCATGAAGAAAAAACGAGCGTATGTGAAAGAAAAATGCGATGAAGAGACAGAGGCAGCATAAGTGGTGTGATGTACTACCTCCCTCCATCTATTTCCCCATTTCCAGCAGCAGCACAGTAGCAGGTCGTCTCACGGAGAGACACCTTTTATCATTTAAGGGCTCATTGCGTGTTATACAAGAAAATCCGCATTAGAGCGCAGGAGAGCTCAAAAGTGAACTGCTCGCCCGTCCCCAATGTGTGGGACTAAAGCATTAATCCCCGACCTCGTTAAACCGCAGCCCAGCCTATACACCACACACTTCATATTCCATATTAACATATTCGCTACTGAATAGGCCTATACGTTTACAGATCTTTTTAGGGTAAGGGCAAAGAGGAAATGGAAGCCTGCAACTAACATAACAAAATACAAACAACATAATTGAAACAGCCACTCAGTTTTTCTTGCCTACATCAGCACATGCCAAAGTTAGTTTTGGACTGATCCATTTTCTGGATCTTAATGTCCACTCCACACATATGCAGAGAAGTAGCAGGTATTGTACCATTCTTTCAAGAGGCCCATAACAGGCTCACTGGAATTAAAACCCTTTTACATATTAAATCGGTTATTTTGTGTGTTCAAGAAGCCTCTGGCATCCTTCTAGAAATGGTTGAAAGCCAAACATTCTCTCTGCTTGAAGACAAGACAGAAGGATTTATGCGTCTCTGTCTGCGTGTCACATCACCATCAGAAAAATGATTATTGGATTTCAGTGGTATGATTAATAGTCAGGCATTAGCATGGTATTAATGATACCCCCATGTTGTAATATGGCGGTAATCAGAAGTGGATTTATATCACTGAAATAATTTCGATAGCGTTTTGGCAGTTGTCATAATAGAAGCCATACGTAATATGTGAAGAGTCAAATATTCACATGTACTGAAGAAATCATTTGCATCCAAACCTACATGAAAATAAAGCCATGTTTATATTCAATCCATATTCTAGCTCTTGCACACACGCACACACACACACACCAATTTTTCATACAAATAACACTAGTGGCTCCTACGGTCCTCTCCATAGCAACGTCCACCCTGTTCAGCATATCAATTGGTTCATCCCCCAAAGCTACTCATAAGGCTGACTAAATGGATATGTTAATACAAACTTAAGTCAAGAGATACACCGCTGATACAAATTCCTCCACAAACAACCCAGGACACAACACAGTGCCCTGTGGAACACCTGCTGCATCGTATAGTCCATTGAACTGCTATTCATAATTTACAAAAATGGCACTTACAGTGCCTTCAGAAACTATTCATACCCCTTGACTTATTCCACATTTTGTTGTGTTACAGACTGAATTCAAAATGGATACAAACAAAAAGCTCACCCATCCAATAATACCCCATAATGACAAAGTGAAAACATGTTTTTGACATTTTTGTAAATGCATTGAAAATGAAATACAGAAATATCTAATTTACAAAAGTATACACACCCCTAAAATCAATACATTTGTAAAAGCCCCTTTAGTAGTGATTACAGCTGTGAGTCTTTCTGGGTATGTTTCTACGAGCTTTGCACACCTGGATTGTACATTATTTGCACATCATTCTTTAAAAATTCTTCAAGCTCTATCAAGTTGTTTGTTGATAGCCATGGCTAGGCAGCCATTTTCTAGTTGTGACACTGCTCGACTGAGGGATCTTACAGATAATTGTATGTGTGGGGTACAGAGATTAGGTAATAAACACACAGTTATTGCACACAGAGTGAGTCCATGCAACTTATTATGTAACTTGTTTAGCACATTTTTACTCCTGAACTTATTTAGTCTTGCCATAACAAAGGGGATGACTAGTTATTGACTCAAGAGTTTTTAGCTTTTCATTTGTAATTCATTTGTAAAAATTTCAAAAACATAATTCTACTTTGACATTATTGGGTATTGTGTGTAGGCCAGTGACACAACATTTTAATTGAATCCATTTTAAATTCAGACTGTTATACTACAACATGTAATATTCCATAAAATAATCAAAAACTTCAATTTGAGTCTGTAGCCTGAATTCATGATTAGCCAGCCTGCTCCGGTCCATTCCATTGCATTAGGTTGAGGTGTTCACTGATGGATACAGACAGACTGCGTAGCACCATGCATTTTTCATAGTGTGTTGTGCAGTGCTGCTGTACAACTGCTCTCATGTGATGTGCATAGGCACTGGCTAGTAATCTTTATACCTTTTTAAATAACGTACACGTGTCTATGCAAGGATGGGTTTTTTCTCCCTCGTCTGGCTATCTATCATACAATCTGGCTATCTACTTTCTCCGTGTCTCTCTCTGTCTTTGTCTGTTTCTCTCTTTTTTCTCTGTCTCTCTGTCTGTTTCTTTCTTTCTCTCTCTGTCTATCTGTCTCTCTCTGTCTCTTTCTGTCTCTCTCTGCTTTCTCTCTCTCCTGCTCCCTCTCTCTCTGCTTTCTCTCCCTGTCCTTCTGTCTCCCCTCTCTGTCCCTCTGTCTCCCTCTCCCTCTCTCTCTCTCTCTCTTCAATTCAATTCAAGGGCTTTATTGGCATGGGAAACATGTCTCTCTCTGTTAACTCTTGCTCAAAGCAAGTCTCTCTCTGTCTCTCTCTGTCTCTCTCTCTGTCTCTCTCTGACAACATATCAAAGTGAATATATAAAGTGAAAAACAACAAAAATTAACAGCTTTACATTACTGTCATACAACTGTCTTCAAAACAGTACTCTCTCTCTCTCTCTCTCTCTCTCTCTCTTTCTCTCTGTTTCTCTCTCTCTCTCTCTGCTTTCTCTCTCTCTCCCTCTCACACTGTCTCCCCCCTCTCCCCCTCTCTACTCTCTCATCCTCTCTCCCACTGGTCAGGGTGTTTACCTGCTGTTGGCAGCTTGTGCTGGCTGGTTATTTACCAGCCGTGAAGAGTGATAAGGTTTCTTCTGACAGGGAAAGCCATTATGATTCTAATGACAGTTATTGTGGCGGATCGGAGGCAGAGTTGATTGGCAACTTTGTATGTGTTTCAGCTCCCTAAAAACACAGAAAGACAAGGACGCTTTAAAACAGCTGTCGCCGAAAGTAATTATTGTAATTGATTGTGCCCTATCATGTTTTTTTTTTTTTTTCTTCAAAATTGCATCTGTAATTAGTTTTTCTTATTTTTGTATTTGACAAGATTACACTTTGCAGGGTGGAGGTGTTAATGCATGTTTCTGAGTGATTGGACAGAAGAAGGGGAGAAAGAGAGAGAGAGTTGGTGAGCGGAGGAGAGAGAGAGGTACACAATGGGCAACAAGCAGAAATTGTCTGGGTTGTTGTGCGGAGGCACAAAGGCGACGGGAACAGGGCGTCCCAGTCAAGGCTGTTCAGGGCTGGAGCTCAGTCAGGGCCTTTGTGTTGTGAAGTGGTGCTGGGTGAATGTGTCTCTGAATGTAGCAGCCTGTAACTGCAGCATCCCAGTGCCACTGCCTTTACGAGTCACACAGGCCCTCCTACATCTGGAACAGGGGCGAGGGCTGGGAGGGTGGATTAAACCTCACCCCATCATCCCTCTATCCTGCACATCCTTGAGCCACCCTCATTTATAACATGACCAGAGAGCATCAGTCAGGAGGACTGTTTTTCATACATGGAGTGGGCTGTAGAATTAGCCTGATGGGTCCATGTAGCAACACAGTGGATTGTTTGCCCTCCGAATTTGGGTTGTGTCTATCAACTGTGAAGGGGCTTGGTTTACAGCTGTGAAAAGATTCAAAGAGGCCCAATCAATGGACCACTCAGCCACCCAAGCAACTCATTTGGATCTGCCCAGGTTTACAGTAGTGTGTGTGTCTGTGTGTGTGTGTGTGTGTGTGTGTGTGTGTGTGTGTGTGTGTGTGTGTGTGTGTGTGTGTGTGTGCGTGTGTGTGTGTGTGTGTGTGTGTGTGTGTGTGTGTGTGTGTGTGTGTGTGTGTGTGTGTGTGTGTGTGTGTGTGTGTGTGTGTGTGTGTGTGTGTGTCTGTGTGTGTGTGTGTGTGCGTGTGTGTGTGTCTGTGTGTGTATGTGTGTGTGTGTGTGTGTGTGTGTGTGTGTGTATGTGTGTGTGTGTGTGTGTGTGTGTGTCTGTGTGTGTCTGTGTCTGTGTGTGTGTGTGTGTGTGTGTGTGTGTGTGTGTGTGTGCGTGCGTGCTGTGTGTGTGCTGTGCCTGTCTGTGTGTGTGTGTGTGTGTGTGTCTGTGTGTGTGTGTGTCTGTGGATTGGTGTCCTCCAAATTGGCGTGGTGCTCTGGTAAGTCACACCAGTCCTAACAACCACCCTGCAACCTGCTGCCCACAATGGCAGACTGATTGCCCTTTTCAACATGCTTGATTATTCCATTCATACTGGGAAAGAAAAGTAAAAATGTAGCCAGACTAGGGTCTCAACAATTGCAGTTGTATATCCAGCAGCATAGCACTCCCCGCCTCGGCCCTTAGTGTTCAGCACAGCATCAGTCTATTCCAACCTCCCTCTCCATTATTTCACTGTTCAAATATATTTAGATTTGTAAGATGCTTTTCTTGAAAAAGAGTTGGAGGTCCATAGTGGCCATTTTGAAACACAATGAAAGTACAGCACTTAAGAATAATGATACTGTATACGAAAAGATCTTAGTCCTGCTGGTTGCAATAAATGTTATTATAGTATGATGAAAGCTGTTATGGAAGGTGTTTTCTATTCAAGGAACTGCCAGAGCTATAGGTGCTCTTTACTTAAAGCTGCAATCAGCAGTTGAAACAATAACAAAGCAAATTCCCGTCCCTGTTTTGGTAAAAAGCTGAGGGATGGGGTTGGAGAAATGTTACCACTCCCAAATTCATAAATAGAGCTTTGGATTCAAGGACTGACCGTCCATCATAGCACATGTGTATTTTTAACCATGTTTTGAGTTTATATAGTGTTTGTTTACGTTTCATTTGTTTACAAATTTGTTTACAAACAGAGTAAAACAAGCATATATTTTGGGGGATTCTGATGGGGTATGACAGTTGAACTAAGCTTATGAGGAATTTATAAATTATATTCTTCAATAATCAATGGGTACATATCATGGATTTCTACCCCCAAAATGTATGTATCAACTGCAGATTGCTCCTTTAAAGTCAAAAAGTATGACTCTTATATACTGAACAACAATATAAACGTAACATGCAACATTTTAAAAGATTTTACTGAGTTACAGTTCATAGCAAATCAATGGATTTCACATGACTGGGAGGGGTGCCGCCATAGGTGGGGCTTGGAGAGCATAGGCCCACCCACTTGGCCCAGCTCAATCCAGAGCCAATCATTTTTCCCATGAAAGGGCTTTATTACAGACAGAAATACTCCTCAGAACTATCCCTTTTAGAATAATGAAGAGGATTCAGAACACATTTTTTCCACTTGTCTCCATTTCCCCATGTCTCTCCATGTATTTCCTCATAAGACAGTGAGAGGGAAGAGACATTCCCAGAGAGGGTGAAAGACAGAGAGGTGAACCATTAGCACCATCCAAGTTAAGCTTTCCTACTCGTTAGGCTAAATGGGCTCCTTGCTGAACCTGTCTGTCTGAAAAAGTAGATCCCGGCCAGATGAAAGGAAACAGGGATCAATTGACCTAATAGCTTGTACAATCATCTCCTATGCTTTTCTGATAGATTGACGGAGGGTGTTGGCTGGAGTAGAAGCAGTGATGGTCATGAAGCTGCTGGGATGGGCTGGTTGAAACAGAGCTGTGGTGTGTGAGACGTGGTGTGTGTGTGTTATCAGTGACAGTCCAGTACCAGCTTCCTCCAACTCTTCCTCCTCAGTATACCTTTTCACACTTGGTGACTCTCTCTCTCTCTCTCTCTCTCTCTCTCTCTCTCTCTCTCTCTCTCTCTCTCTCTCTCTCTCTCTCTCTCTCTCTCTCTCTCTCTCTCTCTCTACTGATACTTTTGTCTCTCTTCTTTGTCAGTCTGTCGTCTGTCTGCCACACTGTCACCTCCTCTCCCTAATAGACCACTCTGTCTGTCTGGCTCCTCCCTGGCTCCTCACTGGCTCCTCCCTGGCTGCTGTCTGTCTGTCTGGCTGCTCACTGCTCCTCCCGGACTCCTCACTGGCTCCTCCCTGACTCCTCCCTGGCTGCTCACTGCTCCTGACTGGCTCCTCCCTGACTGCTCACTGGCTCCTCCCTGGCTCCTCACTGGCTCCTCCCTGACTCTCACTGGCTCCTCCCTGGCTGCTCCTGTTCCTCCCTGACCACTCACATGGCTCCCTGCCTGCTCACTGTCTCCTCCCTGACTCCTCACTGGACTCCCACTGGCTCCTCCCTGACTCCTCACTGGCTCCTCCCTGACTCCTCACTGGCTCCTCCCTGGCTGCTCACTTTCCCTGACTCTTCACTGGCTCCTCCCTGACTCCTCACTGGCTCCTCCCTGGCTCCTCCCTGGCTCCTCCCTGACTCCTCACTGGCTCCTCCCTGACTCCTCACTGGCTCCTCCCTGGCTGCTCCCTGGCTCCTCCCTGACTCCTCACTGGCTCCTCACTGCTCCTCACTGGCTCCTCCCTGACTCCTCACTGGCTGCTCCTCTGGCTGCTCACTGCTCCTCACTGGCTGCTCACTGCTCCTTGCTTCCCACTGACCCTCTCAGAGCAGAGGAATTAGTGCAGAAGTTATTCATTGTCTTCTTAGAACAATCAGCAGCTCCCATGAGGCATCAGGCTAGATAAAGAGAAATGCATCAACAGGGGGCGAGCCTGCATGGCGCCGGAGTGTGTCTGTGTGTGTGATTGTGTGTGTGATTGTGTGTGTGTTTGTGTGTGTGTGTGGTTACCTGTTCTGTAAGGGCAGCAGCAGTGCTCACCTGAGAATGAGTCAGTCCACAGAGGACTGTGCAGCTCTGCCATGTGTGAGGGGAGCTGTTATTTATGTCCGCAACACTCCCTCTGGAGAAGATGTGTTTGAAGAGTGTGTACATGTGTGTGTGTGTCAGCTAGGGTTTGAGCTGTGAGAGAGGAGACACCACAAGGGCACAACGGCAGCTGTTTGTTTGCCTGTGTCTGTAGAAATGGGAGTTGGAAGGAACAGGGGAGAGGTAGAGGAAGGAGAAAGGGAGAGGTAGAGGAACAGAGGGAGGAGGAGAGAGGAAGGAGAGGAAGGAGAGAGGTAGAGGAAGGAGAAAGGGAGAGGTAGAGGAAGGAGAAAGGGAGAGGTAGAGGAAGGAGAAAGGGAGAGGTAGAGGAAGGAGAAAGGAGAGGAGAGAGGAAGGAGAAAGGGAGGGAGGAAGGAGAAAGGGAGAGGTAGAGGAACAGAGGGAGGAGGAGAGAGGGAGAGGTAGAGGAACAGAGGGAGGAGGAGAGAGGGAGAGGTAGAGGAAGGAGAAGGAGGGAGAGGTAGAGGAAGGAACAGGGAGGGAGGAGGAGAGAGGGAGAGGTAGAGGAACAGAGGGAGGAGGAGAGAGGGAGAGGTAGAGGAACAGAGGGAGGAGAGAGAGGGAGAGGTAGAGGAACAGGGGAGGAGAAAGGGAGAGCTCAGAAGAAAGGAGAAAGGCCAATGTAGATATAAATAAGGAGAAAGGGAGACCTAAAGGAAGGAGAAAGGGAGATGGTAGAGAGAAGGAGAAAGGGAGAGACAGAGGAAGGAGAAAGGGTGAGATAGAGGAACAGAGGGAGGAGAGAGAGAGAGAGGTAGAGGAGGAGGAGAAGAGGAGAGGTAGAGGAAGGAGAAAGGGATAATTAGAGGGGAGGAGAAAGGGAGATTAGCCCTGTGGCCTGATCTTTCCTCTCCTCCTCTCCCTCTCCCTCTAGGTAGAGGAAGGAGAAAGGTAGATAGAGGAAGGAGAAAGGGAGAGGTAGAGGAAGGAGAAACTGGAGGTAGAGGAAGGAGAACTGTCCAACTGTAGAGGAAGGAGAAAGGGAGAGGTAGAGGAAGGAGAATGGGAGAGGTAGAGGAAGGAGAAAGGGAGGCAGAGGAACAGAGGGAGGTAGGAGAGAGGGCCAGAGGTAAAAAATAAAATGTTTTTAGAGGAAGGAGAAAGGGAGAGGTAGAGGAAGGAGAATTTTCAGAGGTAGAGGAAGGAGAAGGGAGAGGTAGGGGAGAAACAGGGTAGTCAGGAAGGAGAAATCTTGAGAGGTAGAGGAACAGAGGGAGGAGGAGAGAGGAGCTCATGAAGAATGCAGTAAGAAGGCCAAGGTAAGATTCATAAATTAAAGCAGCCAAAACACCAATAATCATAATCACTAAAACATAGGCAGATGATAGATGAGAGAGAGAGAGAGAGAGAGAGAGAGAGCGAGAGAGAAAAGACTGAGAGAGCTGGGTGACCTAACCATAAAATCTGCCTTTCTTAAAATCAATACACAAGTATATATTTTTAAACTTGATATTTAGCTAAAAGAAAGGTTAGCAGGCAATATTAGAGGCAAAATTGAGTGTTCAGAGAGAGGGTGGATGATGGCGAGGGGGAATCTGTGACTCATTGCAAACTAATGTGAGAGATTTTACGTAATTATGAGAGAGAGAGAGAATGAGAGAGAGAGAGAGACTTAGGGATGCCAATCTGTTAGAGAAAATAGAGAGAGAGAGAGAAAGAATACGAAATAAAAGAGTTTTGTGAAATTATAGTTTCCAGAAAGAGATATTAATGACCTAAGGCTCAGAGAGTGTGTTATTAGATATAACTAAGTCTATGATTTGATAGAGCAGTCTGACTGAGCGATCCAGAGAACGCATCCAGAGTAGATTCATTCAAACGGCATTATAATTACAGTGGGACTACGCTCTCTCACCTGAGATTAGCCCTGTGGCCTGCTCCCTCAGGCCTATCAACTCTCTCCCTCTCTCCTCTCCCTCTGTCCTCTGGCTCTCCCTTGTCCTCCTCTCTCTCCCTCGTTTCTCTCCTCTCTCTGAGACTTGGAGTCTTGTTCCCCTCCTCTCCCTCCTTTTGTGGAGAGATGGGTAACCTCTTCTGGCTGTTGTCGATGTGTTCCTGGTTCTCCCAGGTAGCTCTCCCTGGAAGCTATACTGTTACACTGGCCATACTAAAGTATCTATAAGACCATCCAATAGTCAAATGTATATCTACAAATCTCTCCCTAGTCCTCTCCCTATAATAACTCTCCTAAAACTTCTCCCTGGGAATATTGAAGACTCCTCTCCCTCAGCTTTCATAAGTTCTCATGTTCTCCCTTAAATCTTAGCTTTCCTCATCACATACTGCACTTTTACTTTCTTCTCCCTTTGTTTTTGCATTATTTAAACCAAATCTCCTTTAATTTATTTCCTAAATAGATTTTATCGATGAATTATATTAACTTAAAATCCTCTCATTCAGTATTGTTGTCTCCTCCTCTTACAAATACTTTTAAAAAATCAGCTGATTATTCCCTTTCCTCTCCTCTCCTCTCCTCTCCTCTCCTTCCCTCTTCTCTCCATCAATATTCAATACCTACTTCTTTCCTATACTGTATTATTGTCATCAATTACCACAAACAATGACTGTGGTCCATACAATATGACCAGAACTCAAGGCTTAATATTTTCAGGTGAGTTTGTGTTGAATATAGTTTCAACATAACACTTATAAGACATGTTATGCGACCATAGTTTAACACAGACAGTAGTTTAATAACCACACAATCCAATCTTTATGAACTTTACCAGTTCAACTTTACCAGTTCAAACCGCACGTCATAGATCATCAGACCACAAATCAACTACACTGACCACAACCTAACCTACCATGACCTCACAGCAACATGGTATTCCAGTGACCACACGTCATGTTCTGACCTCACTGACCACAACCAAACCTACCATGACCTCACAGCAACATGGTATTCCAGTGACCACACGTCATGTTCTGACCTCACTGACCACAGCTGTTCAAAACTGCTCCTAAACACTGGCCTTACATCCAGTAAAACCAATTACTCTGCCCTGTCTCTTCCTTGACTATGTTATTGTTTGTTGTTGCTGATGCTCAGAGTGCATGGTGGACATTACAATGCCTCTGGAATAGGGCATTTCAGCCGTTTCCCCTTACAATCGGCTCATTGCTTTGCTTGTGACTTGATTTATTTGAATGATTGGTTTTATTGATCTGGTGAATTCATGTGGTGGCTGTATAATCAGTGTGTTATGGAACTATGCACAATTTGACATCTCTGTGAACTCAAATGAATTGAGTGTATTGATCTGGTTATCCACCGAATTTACCCAGCTATTTGTCTAAGGCCTGATTAATTCAGTGTGTGTGTGTGTGTGTGTGTGTGTGTGTGTGTGTGTGTGTGTGTGTGTGTGTGTGTGTGTGTGTGTGTGTGTGTGTGTGTGTGTGTGTGTGTGTGTGTGTGTGTGTGTGTGTGTGTGTGTGTGTGTGTGTGTGTGTGTGTGTGTGTGTGTGTGTGTGTGTGTGTGTGTGTGTGTGTGTGTGTGTGTGTGTGTGCGTGCGTGCGTGTGTGTGTGTGTGTGTGTGTGTGTGTGTGTGTGTTTTTGCCAGTGGTAATTGCATCTGTTATGGGTGGCCAGTTTTTACCCCTTTATTGGAGTCAGAGCAATGAGAGCATGAGAGAGAACTGATATAATACAACCACTCCCCAAGCACACATACACACACACACGCACACACACACACACTTACACACACATTTACATATACACATATATACACACACAGATACACACACATACACATAAATACACACACAGATACACACACATACACATATATACACACACACACATTACATACACACATATACACACATACACACACACAGGTATTGCGGGATGATGAGTCAAATTGTATTGCGTACCGGCAGGTACAGTATGTCAGAGTAGTGTTTGTTCCAACTAGAACAGGGAACCCTGAGTAAAGCGGTCTTACTAATGAACTGAGTTCTACTGAGGATAGAGAAGGATGCCTCCTGACAGCTGTCTACCCTGATGCAGTGCCAGTCAAACAATAACATTTGTTTGGAGATGTTTGTTTGTGCTCATTATAGATGAAAGAAAGAGCCTTCCTCCATCCTCCTCATCCATGTTCATGTAGAAACCCCAAATAAAAACAGGGCTAGATAAAATGGTATATATACGGATAGATACGGTATTTCATTTAAAGAAAACTTTTTAAAAAACTGTCGTTTGTAGCTACATTGACATTCTGCTGTCATAATTAGGTCCGGCTCAATTACCGTATAACCATGTAACCGACGGTTATGGATGAAGACAGTCATGAAAATAAAATAACCCTCATAAAATACATAGAACAGCTGTGTAGAACGAACAGCTGACTGAAGACGGGACAGCCAGGCATTTGTGTGGTTGAGTCTGTATCTGCTGCAAACTAGTCTTCAGTTGGGCAACGGCCACCTCCCCCATTGAATTGGGACGCCGGATCTATTCATTTTTATTTTTTTCCCTCTTCCCATGTTTGTAATTCGAACGGCTATTAGGTGGACTACGGTCATTTGGATGGACAATAAATGTCAACCAAAATTCCATGACCGTCACAGCCCAAGTCATAATAATCATTGTGATGAACATATCTCGTTTGCAGAGAGTATTCACTGGTTCTGACTGACATTTGCTACTGTGTACCTTTTGCACATTGGCTGTCCTTGGCCGTATGATATGCAGTGTCCTTGGCCGTACGATATGCAGTGTCCTAGACCGTATGATATGCAGTGTCCTTGACCATATGATATGCAGTGTCCTAGACCGTATGATATGCAGTGTCCTTGACCGTATGATATGCAGTGTCCTTGACCGTATGATATGCAGTGTCCTAGACCGTATGATATGCAGTGTCCTTGACCGTATGATATGCAGTGTCCTAGACCGTATGATATGCAGTGTCCTTGACCGTATGATATGCAGTGTCCTTGGCCGTATGATATGCAGTGTCCTAGACCGTATGATATGCAGTGTCCTTGACCGTATGATATGCAGTGTCCTTGACCGTATGATATGCAGTGTCCTTGGCCGTATGATATGCAGTGTCCTTGACCATATGATATGCAGTGTCCTAGACCGTATGATATGCAGTGTCCTAGACCGTATGATATGCAGTGTCCTTGACCGTATGATATGCAGTGTCCTTGGCCGTATGATATGCAGTGTCCTTGACCGTATGATATGCAGTGTCCTAGACCGTATGATATGCAGTGTCCTTGGCCGTATGATATGCAGTGTCCTTGGCCGTATGATATGCAGTGTCCTTGGCCGTACGATATGCAGTGTCCTAGACTGTATGATATGCAGTGTCCTTGACCATATGATATGCAGTGTCCTAGACCGTATGATATGCAGTGTCCTTGACCGTATGATATGCAGTGTCCTTGACCGTATGATATGCAGTGTCCTTGGCCGTATGATATGCAGTGTCCTTGGCCGTATGATATGCAGTGTCCTTGGCCGTATGATATGCAGTGTCCTTGGCCGTATGATATGCAGTGTCCTTGACCGTATGATATGCAGTGTCCTTGACCGTATGATATGCAGTGTCCTTGACCGTATGATATGCAGTGTCCTTGACCGTATGATATGCAGTGTCCTTGACCGTATGATATGCAGTGTCCTTGACCGTATGATATGCAGTGTCCTTGGCCGTATGATATGCAGTGTCCTTGGCCGTATGATATGCAGTGTCCTTGGCCGTATGATATGCAGTGTCCTTGACCGTATGATATGCAGTGTCCTTGACCGTATGATATGCAGTGTCCTTGACCGTATGATATGCAGTGTCCTTGACCGTATGATATGCAGTGTCCTTGACCGTATGATATGCAGTGTCCTTGACCGTATGATATGCAGTGTCCTTGGCCGTATGATATGCAGTGTCCTTGGCCGTATGATATGCAGTGTCCTTGGCCGTATGATATGCAGTGTCCTTGGCCGTATGATATGCAGTGTCCTTGGCCGTATGATATGCAGTGTCCTTGACCGTATGATATGCAGTGTCCTTGACCGTATGATATGCAGTGTCCTTGACCGTATGATATGCAGTGTCCTTGGCCGTATGATATGCAGTGTCCTTGACCGTATGATATGCAGTGTCCTTGACCATATGATATGCAGTGTCCTTGACCGTATGATATGCAGTGTCCTAGACCGTATGATATGCAGTGTCCTTGACCGTATGATATGCAGTGTCCTTCACCGTATGATATGCAGTGTCCTAGACCGTATGATATGCAGTGTCCTTGACCGTATGATATGCAGTGTCCTTGACCGTATGATATGCAGTGTCCTAGACCGTATGATATGCAGTGTCCTTGACCGTATGATATGCAGTGTCCTTGACCGTATGATATGCAGTGTCCTTGACCGTATGATATGCAGTGTCCTTGCTGGGTTACAGCACCATTTTCATTAGATAACTACGGAAATACCTTGCTTTGAATTGAATAAACATTATTATACATTCTACCTATTTCTACGGAAATATATTCACTATAGACGGCACAAGGCTTAAGGACTTAGAATTACATGTCTAGATCCCTTTATCAAAAGGTATCCTACTGGCGTTGGTTTTAAATCATACATTCATTCAGGGGTTTTCTTTGTTGTTCCTTTCCAAAAGAATGAGTTTGGGGATTAAGCTCTACCAACAGTAGGAGCTCATATTTTAGATTTGATTTAACCTTTATTTAACTAGGCAAGTCAGTTAAAAACAAATTCTTATTTACAGTTATTATATATAATAAAATTCCAAAGTCAATTCTAAGTTCTTATTAGTAAGTTCAGTAAGTTCCAAATCCCACTTTATAATGACCATGTAGCCGACAGTAACATTAATATCAGGGGCAACACCTAAACCATGTCATAGGTATAACTCTGGGAAGACCTCGAAGCCGACAGTTTCTGTAAGGAACTGCCACTAGGTATGTAAGAACATGCTCTACTGACTGCTGTGGATTTACAGAGAAAAATATGAAGCCCGTGTATAATTGGTTGGCACTCTGTAATTGCATTGAGGCGATTATAAGACTTTTAACAAGGCTATTCTAGCATTGTTTCTACTGATGGTCACTTTGACCCTTTGTACACTAACCACTAACCTTGTGTCCTTTATACACCCAGGATCTTATGTTGGTCTAACTGTATGCTTGTTGTGCACCTATTGCCTCTATTCTAGCCTGCACTTACTTCTTGGCATTTATTTGCTGCATCGTTCACTCACCTGGCTGCCACTCAATACCCTCGTCTTCTGCTCCTCCACCATCTGTCTACTAACATGAACAATCATCTAACCTCGCACTAGCTTATGCCACTGTATACTCAAAGTGTACCCTAACTAAAATGGCTTTGCACTCACTTGCCTGTTTGCACATCTAGCCTCTTCCTGCTTGTGTACTCTCACCTGCCCCTGAGTGCACTAACATGCTCCCTTGTCCACTCCCACATCCTGTCTCTGTCCTAGCATTCGCCCTCTACTCACCTTCACTCCTGAGCACACGTGCCCTCTCACTCACCCCACTCCTGAGCACACGTGCCCTCTCACTCACCCCACTCCTGAGCACACGTGCCCTATCACTCACCCCACGTTAGCAGATATGGATGGAAGTACAAACGACCCTGAATGAACCCAGATATTGAGCCATTTTAAAGCTAGAGGCTTTAGACAATATCCCCAGCCTATCCCTGCTCTGCAGTGACCGTTCTACTGAAAAGTGAGGGGCCAGGGATCCTCCCAGCATGCACCAGGGCTTTATGGGAGTTTATGGGGAGTGTATGACCCCTCCTCTTCCTCAGCAGTGGACTAGCTTGCGCTGGCAGCCTGGCACTCTTCCCACTGGCTGGAATTAGCAAGGCGAGGAAAACAAACAAATTACAGGGAAACAAACGGAATGGGTAATAAGCATGTAGTGACATGAAGAGAATCCTGTCAGCAGGACAGGAGGGAGTTAGGGAGGGAAGTAAGGAGGGAAGGAGGGAGGGAAGTAAGGAGGGAGGTAAGGAAGGAAGGAAGGAGGGAGGGAGGGAGGTAAGGAAGGAGGGAGGGGGGTGGGGAGGGGGATGCAGAGTGTAATTTTATCCTTCACTCTCTCTCTCAATTTATCCCTTATTCTATTTCTACATTTCTCCCCATCTCTCTCTCTCTCTCTCTCTCTCTCTCTCTCTCTCTCTCTCTCTCTCTCTCTCTCTCTCTCTCTCAATGTCACTCTACCGCCCTCTATTCCCCCTCTCTCTCTCCTCTCTCTCTCTCTCTCTCTCTCTCTCTCTCTCTCTCTCTCTCTCTCTCTCTCTCTCTCTCTCTCTCTCTCTCTCTCTCCCTCTCTCTCTCTCTCCCCTCTCTCCTCTCTCTCCCTCTCTCTCTCTCTCTCTCTCTCTCTCTCTCTCTCTCTCTCTCTCTCTCTCTCTCTCTCTCTCTCTCTCTCTCTCCTCTCCTATCTCTCTTCTCCCTCTCCTCTCTCTCCTATCTCTCTCTCCTCTCACTCTCTCTCTCTCAATTTCACTCTACCACCCTCTATTCCCCCTCTCTCCCTCTCTCCCTGCGGCCCCTCTGCGTGGAGATCATCCCTGTGTATGGGGCAGTTGGAGACAGATGGGCGGATGATGGATCTGACGTTATAGACAGCAGTGTGATGGATGGTTGGCCGGCTGATATGGGATTAATGCAGTGGCCGGGCTGCGGGGGCCAGAGCGGATGGCTCTGTGATAGATAGATAAAACTGACGAGCAGATAAACAAGAGAGCGCTAATCCACGCCCCCTTGATGGACAGAAAATCAAAGATGGGGAAAAGAGCACAGAGGGAGAGTTTGGGTGTTTGTGCTCAGTGTAGACTGTCTGATAGATAGAGGGGTCTGGAGGGTGAGAGGGACATGGGGTGTGTGTGTGGGGGGGGGCATTTTGACATACAGATGAAGGATCTTAATTTGATCACTCTCTTGTTGCTGAGACATTTCCTGCACAGTAGTGTATTCAAGGTATAAAAAGGCTTCTGAAGTTTGTCATTTACATTTAAAATGTCAGACTTGATTTGCCGTAACGAAAAATCTATCAACCCCTACAAAAGAGGTCCATTAATTATAATCCACATGATAATTCACATTTCCTGTTGCTGCAGGATTATTTTCCTGCTTTAGCAAACAGGCTCATATTAAGATCCTACATCTGTAGGGCTTAGTGTCAGCATGATTATAGGGAGATAACAGGATGGGATTGAGCAAACTGGGTGAGGGTAGAGTTTGGTGAAAGGGCATAGCTGGGTGTAGGTGGGCAGTATGGCTGTTGAAGAGAGATTGGGGCATAAGTAATTGGGCATAGTGGGGTATGATGGGGTGATTGGAATTGGATGATGTAGTCCGCTGGTTGGAGTTTGTAAATAGAGGAGATTGATGGTCTGTTTTTAGGGGAGGATGTTGTATTTGGTTATGAATCACACACGCACGCACGCACACACACACACACACACACACACACACACACACACACACACACACACACACACACACACACACACACACACACACACACACACACACACACACACACACACACACACACACACACACACACTTGGGAGTTAGGAATTAGAGTGGTGGTATATGCTGGATGGGAAGATGACAAGTCTTTTTAGATGAGGAGAGGAGATAGCGAGCGGGAGAGTGAAGAAATAATCAGTTGTATCTGCCCATCCTCACATTGTAGCTGTTCACCATCTCAGGGCACTACAGGGGTGTTGGTATCCTCACGTTGTAGCTGTTCACCATCTCAGGGCACTACAGGGGCATTGGTATCCTCACGTTGTAGCTGTTCACCATCTCAGGGCACTACAGGGGCGTTGGTATCCTCACGTTGTAGCTGTTCACCATCTCAGGGCACTACAGGGGCGTTGGTATCCTCACGTTGTAGCTGTTCACCATCTCAGGGCACTACAGGGGCGTTGGTATCCTCACGTTGTAGCTGTTCACCATCTCAGGGCACTACAGGGGTGTTGGTATCCTCACGTTGTAGCTGTTCACCATCTCAGGGCACTACAGGGGCGTTGGTATCCTCACGTTGTAGCTGTTCACCATCTCAGGGCACTACAGGGGCGTTGGTATCCTCACGTTGTAGCTGTTCACCATCTCAGGGCACTACAGGGGCGTTGGTATCCTCACGTTGTAGCTGTTCACCATCTCAGGGCACTACAGGGGCGTTGGTATCCTCTAGTTGTAGCTGTTCACCATCTCAGGGCACTACAGGGGCGTTGGTATCCTCACGTTGTAGCTGTTCACCATCTCAGGGCACTACAGGGCCGTTGGTATCCTCACGTTTTAGCTGTTCACCATCACAGGGCACTACAGGGGCGTTGGTATCCTCACGTTGTAGCTGTTCACCATCACAGGGCACAACAGTGGCGTTGGTATCCTCACGTTGTAGCTTAGCGTTGGTATCCTCACGTTTTAGCTGTTCACCATCTCAGGGCAATACAGGGGCGTTGGTATCCTCGCGTTATAGCTGTTCACCATCTCAGGGCACTACAGGGGCGTTGGTATCCTCGCGTTATAGCTGTTCACCATCTCAGGGCACTACAGGGCCGTTGGTATCCTCACGTTTTAGCTGTTCACCATCTCAGGGCAATACAGGGGCGTTGGTATCCTCACGTTGTAGCTGTTCACCATCTCAGGGCACTACAGGGGCGTTGGTATCCTCACGTTGTAGCTGTTCACCATCTCAGGGCACTACAGGGGCGTTGGTATCCTCACGTTGTAGCTGTTCACCATCTCAGGGCACTACAGGGCGTTGGTATTCTCACGTTGTAGCTGTTCACCATCTCAGGGCACTACAGGGGCGTTGGTATCCTCACATTGGAGCTGTTCACCATCTCAGGGCACTACAGGGGCGTTGGTATCCTCACGTTGTAGCTGTTCACCATCTCAGGGCACTACAGGGGCGTTGGTATCCTCACGTTGTAGCTGTTCACCATCTCAGGGCACTACAGGGGCGTTGGTATTCTCACGTTGTAGCTGTTCACCATCTCAGGGCACTACAGGGCGTTGGTATCCTCACATTGGAGCTGTTCACCATCTCAGGGCACTACAGGGGCGTTGGTATTCTCACGTTGTAGCTGTTCACCATCTCAGGGCACTACAGGGCGTTGGTATCCTCACGTTGTAGCTGTTCACCATCTCAGGGCACTACAGGGGCGTTGGTATCCTCACGTTGTAGTTGTTCACCATCTCAGGGCACTACAGGGGCGTTGGTATCCTCACGCTGTTCACCATCTCAGGGCACTACAGGGGCGTTGGTATCCTCACGTTATAGCTGTTCACCATCTCAGGGCACTACAGGGGCGTTGGTATCCTCGCGTTATAGCTGTTCACCATCTCAGGGCACTACAGGGCCGTTGGTATCCTCACGTTTTAGCTGTTCACCATCTCAGGGCAATACAGGGGCGTTGGTATCCTCACGTTGTAGCTGTTCACCATCTCAGGGCACTACAGGGGCGTTGGTATCCTCACGTTGTAGCTGTTCACCATCTCAGGGCACTACAGGGGCGTTGGTATCCTCACGTTGTAGCTGTTCACCATCTCAGGGCACTACAGGGGCGTTGGTATTCTCACGTTGTAGCTGTTCACCATCTCAGGGCACTACAGGGGCGTTGGTATCCTCACATTGGAGCTGTTCACCATCTCAGGGCACTACAGGGGCGTTGGTATCCTCACGTTGTAGCTGTTCACCATCTCAGGGCACTACAGGGGCGTTGGTATCCTCACGTTGTAGCTGTTCACCATCTCAGGGCACTACAGGGCGTTGGTATTCTCACGTTGTAGCTGTTCACCATCTCAGGGCACTACAGGGGCGTTGGTATCCTCACATTGGAGCTGTTCACCATCTCAGGGCACTACAGGGGCGTTGGTATTCTCACGTTGTAGCTGTTCACCATCTCAGGGCACTACAGGGGCGTTGGTATCCTCACGTTGTAGCTGTTCACCATCTCAGGGCACTACAGGGGCGTTGGTATCCTCACGTTGTAGTTGTTCACCATCTCAGGGCACTACAGGGGCGTTGGTATCCTCACGTTGTAGCTGTTCACCATCTCAGGGCACTACAGGGGCGTTGGTATCCTCACGTTGTAGCTGTTCACCATCTCAGGGCACTACAGGGGTGTTGGTATCCTCACGTTGTAGCTGTTCACCATCTCGGCACTACAGGGGCGTTGGTATCCTCACGTTGTAGCTGTTCACCATCTCAGGGCACTACAGGGGTGTTGGTATACTCACGTTGTAGCTGTTCACCATCTCAGGGCACTACAGGGGCGTTGGTATCCTCACGTTGTAGCTGTTCACCATCTCAGGGTACTACAGGGGTGTTGGTATCCTCACGTTGTAGCTGTTCACCATCTAAGGGCACTACAGGGGCGTTGGTATTCTCACGTTGTAGCTGTTCACCATCTCAGGGCACTACAGGGGCGTTGGTATCCTCACATTGGAGCTGTTCACCATCTCAGGGCACTACAGGGGCGTTGGTATCCTCACGTTGTAGCTGTTCACCATCTCAGGGCACAACAGTGGCGTTGGTATCCTCACGTTGTAGCTGTTCACCATCCTCACGTTGTAGCTGTTCACCATCTCAGGGCACTACAGGGGCGTTGGTATCCTCACGTTGTAGCTGTTCACCATCTCAGGGCACTACAGGGGCGTTGGTATCCTCACGTTGTAGCTGTTCACCATCTCAGGGCACTACAGGGGCGTTGGTATCCTCACGTTGTAGCTGTTCACCATCTCAGGGCACTACAGGGGTGTTGGTATCCTCACGTTGTAGCTGTTCACCATCTCAGGGCACTATAGGGGCGTTGGTATCCTCACGTTGTAGCTGTTCACCATCAGGGCACTACAGGGCCGTTGGTATCCTCACGTTGTAGCTGTTCACCATCTCAGGGCACTACAGGGGCGTTGGTATCCTCGCGTTATAGCTGTTCACCATCTCAGGGCACTACAGGATCGTTGGTATCCTCACGTTGTAGCTGTTCACCATCTCAGGGCACTACAGGGGTGTTGGTATCCTCACGTTGTAGCTGTTCACCATCTCAGGGCATAACAGGGCCGTTGGTATCCTCGCGTTGTAGCTGTTCACCATCTTAGGGCACTACAGGGGCGTTGGTATCCCCACGTTGTAGCTGTTCACCATCTCAGGGCACTACAGGGGCGTTGGTATCCTCACGTTTTAACTGTTCACCATCTCAGGGCATAACAGGGCCGTTGGTATCCTCGCGTTGTAGCTGTTCACCATCAGGGCATAACAGGGCCGTTGGTATCCTCACGTTGTAGCTGTTCACCATCAGGGCATAACAGGGCCGTTGGTATCCTCACGTTGTAGCTGTTCACCATCTCAGGGCACTACAGGGGCGTTGGTATCCTCACGTTGTAGCTGTTCACCATCTCAGGGCACTACAGGGGCGTTGGTATCCTCACGTTGTAGCTGTTCACCATCAGGGCACTACAGGGGTGTTGGTATCCTCACGTTGTAGCTGTTCACCATCTCAGGACACTACAGGGGCATTGGTATCCTCACGTTGTCGCTGTTCACCATCTCAGGGCACTACAGGGGCGTTGGTATCCGCACGTTGTTGCTGTTCACCATCTCAGGGCACTACAGGGGCGTTGGTATTCTCACGTTGTAGCTGTTCACCATCTCAGGGCACTACAGGGCGTTGGTATTCTCACGTTGTAGCTGTTCACCATCTCAGGGCACTATAGGGGCGTTGGTATTCTCACGTTGTAGCTGTTCACCATCTCAGGGCACTACAAGGGCGTTGGTATCCTCACATTGGAGCTGTTCACCATCTCAGGGCACTACAGGGGCGTTGGTATCCTCACGTTGTAGCTGTTCACCATCTCAGGGCACTACAGGGGCGTTGGTATCCTCACGTTGTAGCTGTTCACCATCTCAGGGCACTACAGGGGCGTTGGTATTCTCACGTTGTAGCTGTTCACCATCTCAGGGCACTACAGGGGCGTTGGTATCCTCACATTGTAGCTGTTCACCATCTCAGGGCACTACAGGGGCGTTGGTATTCTCACGTTGTAGCTGTTCACCATCTCAGGGCACTACAGGGGCGTTGGTATCCTCACGTTGTAGCTGTTCACCATCTCAGGGCACTACAGGGGCGTTGGTATCCTCACGTTGTAGTTGTTCACCATCTCAGGGCACTACAGGGGCGTTGGTATCCTCACGTTGTAGCTGTTCACCATCTCAGGGCACTACAGGGGCGTTGGTATCCTCACGTTGTAGCTGTTCACCATCTCAGGGCACTCAGGGGTGTTGGTATCCTCACGTTGTAGCTGTTCACCATCTCGGCACTACAGGGCCGTTGGTATCCTCACGTTGTAGCTGTTCACCATCTCAGGGCACTACAGTGGTGTTGGTATACTCACGTTGTAGCTGTTCACCATCTCAGGGCACTACAGGGCGTTGGTATCCTCACGTTGTAGCTGTTCACCATCTCAGGGTACTACAGGGGTGTTGGTATCCTCACGTTGTAGCTGTTCACCATCTAAGGGCACTACAGGGGCGTTGGTATTCTCACGTTGTAGCTGTTCACCATCTCAGGGCACTACAGGGGCGTTGGTATCCTCACATTGGAGCTGTTCACCATCTCAGGGCACTACAGGGGCGTTGGTATCCTCACGTTGTAGCTGTTCACCATCTCAGGGCACAACAGTGGCGTTGGTATCCTCACGTTGTAGCTGTTCACCATCCTCACGGGCTGTTCACCATCTCAGGGCACTACAGGGGCGTTGGTATCCTCACGTTGTAGCTGTTCACCATCTCAGGGCACTACAGGGGCGTTGGTATCCTCACGTTGTAGCTGTTCACCATCTCAGGGCACTACAGGGGCGTTGGTATCCTCACGTTGTAGCTGTTCACCATCTCAGGGCACTACAGGGGTGTTGCTATCCTCACGTTGTAGCTGTTCACCATCTCAGGGCACTACAGGGGCGTTGGTATCCTCACGTTGTAGCTGTTCACCATCAGGGCACTACAGGGCCGTTGGTATCCTCACGTTGTAGCTGTTCACCATCTCAGGGCACTACAGGGGCGTTGGTATCCTCGCGTTATAGCTGTTCACCATCTCAGGGCACTACAGGATCGTTGGTATCCTCACGTTGTAGCTGTTCACCATCTCAGGGCACTACAGGGGTGTTGGTATCCTCACGTTGTAGCTGTTCACCATCTCAGGGCATAACAGGGCCGTTGGTATCCTCGCGTTGTAGCTGTTCACCATCTTAGGGCACTACAGGGGCGTTGGTATCCCCACGTTGTAGCTGTTCACCATCTCAGGGCACTACAGGGGCGTTGGTATCCTCACGTTTTAGCTGTTCACCATCTCAGGGCATAACAGGGCCGTTGGTATCCTCGCGTTGTAGCTGTTCACCATCAGGGCATAACAGGGCCGTTGGTATCCTCACGTTGTAGCTGTTCACCATCAGGGCATAACAGGGCCGTTGGTATCCTCACGTTGTAGCTGTTCACCATCTCAGGGCACTACAGGGGCGTTGGTATCCTCACATTGTAGCTGTTCACCATCTCAGGGCACTACAGGGGCGTTGGTATCCTCACGTTGTAGCTGTTCACCATCACAGGGCACTACAGGGCGTTGGTATCCTCACGTTGTAGCTGTTCACCATCTTAGGGCACTACAGGGGCGTTGGTATCCTCACGTTTTAGCTGTTCACCATCTCAGGGCACTACAGGGGCGTTGGTATCCTCGCGTTATAGCTGTTCACCATCTCAGGGCACTACAGGGCGTTGGTATCTGTTATAGCTGTTCACCATCTCAGGGCACTACAGGGCCGTTGGTATCCTCACGTTTTAGCTGTTCACCATCTCAGGGCAATACAGGGGCGTTGGTATCCTCACGTTGTAGCTGTTCACCATCTCAGGGCACTACAGGGGCGTTGGTATCCTCACGTTGTAGCTGTTCACCATCTCAGGGCACTACAGGGGCGTTGGTATCCTCACGTTGTAGCTGTTCACCATCTCAGGGCACTACAGGGGCGTTGGTATTCTCACGTTGTAGCTGTTCACCATCTCAGGGCACTACAGGGGCGTTGGTATCCTCACATTGGAGCTGTTCACCATCTCAGGGCACTACAGGGGCGTTGGTATCCTCACGTTGTAGCTGTTCACCATCTCAGGGCACTACAGGGCGTTGGTATCCTCACGTTGTAGCTGTTCACCATCTCAGGGCACTACAGGGGCGTTGGTATTCTCACGTTGTAGCTGTTCACCATCTCAGGGCACTACAGGGCGTTGGTATCCTCACATTGGAGCTGTTCACCATCTCAGGGCACTACAGGGGCGTTGGTATTCTCACGTTGTAGCTGTTCACCATCTCAGGGCACTACAGGGCGTTGGTATCCTCACGTTGTAGCTGTTCACCATCTCAGGGCACTACAGGGGCGTTGGTATCCTCACGTTGTAGTTGTTCACCATCTCAGGGCACTACAGGGGCGTTGGTATCCTCACGTTGTAGCTGTTCACCATCTCAGGGCACTACAGGGGCGTTGGTATCCTCACGTTATAGCTGTTCACCATCTCAGGGCACTACAGGGGCGTTGGTATCCTCACGTTGTAGCTGTTCACCATCTCAGGGCACTACAGGGCCGTTGGTATCCTCACGTTTTAGCTGTTCACCATCTCAGGGCAATACAGGGGCGTTGGTATCCTCACGTTGTAGCTGTTCACCATCTCAGGGCACTACAGGGGCGTTGGTATCCTCACGTTGTAGCTGTTCACCATCTCAGGGCACTACAGGGGCGTTGGTATCCTCACGTTGTAGCTGTTCACCATCTCAGGGCACTACAGGGGCGTTGGTATTCTCACGTTGTAGCTGTTCACCATCTCAGGGCACTACAGGGGCGTTGGTATCCTCACATTGGAGCTGTTCACCATCTCAGGGCACTACAGGGGCGTTGGTATCCTCACGTTGTAGCTGTTCACCATCTCAGGGCACTACAGGGGCGTTGGTATCCTCACGTTGTAGCTGTTCACCATCTCAGGGCACTACAGGGGCGTTGGTATTCTCACGTTGTAGCTGTTCACCATCTCAGGGCACTACAGGGGCGTTGGTATCCTCACATTGGAGCTGTTCACCATCTCAGGGCACTACAGGGGCGTTGGTATTCTCACGTTGTAGCTGTTCACCATCTCAGGGCACTACAGGGGCGTTGGTATCCTCACGTTGTAGCTGTTCACCATCTCAGGGCACTACAGGGGCGTTGGTATCCTCACGTTGTAGTTGTTCACCATCTCAGGGCACTACAGGGGCGTTGGTATCCTCACGTTGTAGCTGTTCACCATCTCAGGGCACTACAGGGGCGTTGGTATCCTCACGTTGTAGCTGTTCACCATCTCAGGGCACTACAGGGGTGTTGGTATCCTCACGTTGTAGCTGTTCACCATCTCGGCACTACAGGGCGTTGGTATCCTCACGTTGTAGCTGTTCACCATCTCAGGGCACTACAGTGGTGTTGGTATACTCACGTTGTAGCTGTTCACCATCTCAGGGCACTACAGGGGCGTTGGTATCCTCACGTTGTAGCTGTTCACCATCTCAGGGTACTACAGGGGTGTTGGTATCCTCACGTTGTAGCTGTTCACCATCTAAGGGCACTACAGGGGCGTTGGTATTCTCACGTTGTAGCTGTTCACCATCTCAGGGCACTACAGGGGCGTTGGTATCCTCACATTGGAGCTGTTCACCATCTCAGGGCACTACAGGGCGTTGGTATCCTCACGTTGTAGCTGTTCACCATCTCAGGGCACAACAGTGGCGTTGGTATCCTCACGTTGTAGCTGTTCACCATCCTCACGTTGTAGCTGTTCACCATCTCAGGGCACTACAGGGCGTTGGTATCCTCACGTTGTAGCTGTTCACCATCTCAGGGCACTACAGGGGCGTTGGTATCCTCACGTTGTAGCTGTTCACCATCTCAGGGCACTACAGGGGCGTTGGTATCCTCACGTTGTAGCTGTTCACCATCTCAGGGCACTACAGGGGTGTTGGTATCCTCACGTTGTAGCTGTTCACCATCTCAGGGCACTATAGGGGCGTTGGTATCCTCACGTTGTAGCTGTTCACCATCAGGGCACTACAGGGCCGTTGGTATCCTCACGTTGTAGCTGTTCACCATCTCAGGGCACTACAGGGGCGTTGGTATCCTCGCGTTATAGCTGTTCACCATCTCAGGGCACTACAGGATCGTTGGTATCCTCACGTTGTAGCTGTTCACCATCTCAGGGCACTACAGGGGTGTTGGTATCCTCACGTTGTAGCTGTTCACCATCTCAGGGCATAACAGGGCCGTTGGTATCCTCGCGTTGTAGCTGTTCACCATCTTAGGGCACTACAGGGGCGTTGGTATCCCCACGTTGTAGCTGTTCACCATCTCAGGGCACTACAGGGCGTTGGTATCCTCACGTTTTAACTGTTCACCATCTCAGGGCATAACAGGGCCGTTGGTATCCTCGCGTTGTAGCTGTTCACCATCAGGGCATAACAGGGCCGTTGGTATCCTCACGTTGTAGCTGTTCACCATCAGGGCATAACAGGGCCGTTGGTATCCTCACGTTGTAGCTGTTCACCATCTCAGGGCACTACAGGGGCGTTGGTATCCTCACGTTGTAGCTGTTCACCATCTCAGGGCACTACAGGGGCGTTGGTATCCTCACGTTGTAGCTGTTCACCATCAGGGCACTACAGGGGTGTTGGTATCCTCACGTTGTAGCTGTTCACCATCTCAGGACACTACAGGGGCATTGGTATCCTCACGTTGTCGCTGTTCACCATCTCAGGGCACTACAGGGGCGTTGGTATCCGCACGTTGTTGCTGTTCACCATCTCAGGGCACTACAGGGGCGTTGGTATTCTCACGTTGTAGCTGTTCACCATCTCAGGGCACTACAGGGGCGTTGGTATTCTCACGTTGTAGCTGTTCACCATCTCAGGGCACTATAGGGGCGTTGGTATTCTCACGTTGTAGCTGTTCACCATCTCAGGGCACTACAAGGGCGTTGGTATCCTCACATTGGAGCTGTTCACCATCTCAGGGCACTACAGGGGCGTTGGTATCCTCACGTTGTAGCTGTTCACCATCTCAGGGCACTACAGGGGCGTTGGTATCCTCACGTTGTAGCTGTTCACCATCTCAGGGCACTACAGGGGCGTTGGTATTCTCACGTTGTAGCTGTTCACCATCTCAGGGCACTACAGGGGCGTTGGTATCCTCACATTGGAGCTGTTCACCATCTCAGGGCACTACAGGGGCGTTGGTATTCTCACGTTGTAGCTGTTCACCATCTCAGGGCACTACAGGGGCGTTGGTATCCTCACGTTGTAGCTGTTCACCATCTCAGGGCACTACAGGGGCGTTGGTATCCTCACGTTGTAGTTGTTCACCATCTCAGGGCACTACAGGGGCGTTGGTATCCTCACGTTGTAGCTGTTCACCATCTCAGGGCACTACAGGGGCGTTGGTATCCTCACGTTGTAGCTGTTCACCATCTCAGGGCACTACAGGGGTGTTGGTATCCTCACGTTGTAGCTGTTCACCATCTCGGCACTACAGGGCCGTTGGTATCCTCACGTTGTAGCTGTTCACCATCTCAGGGCACTACAGTGGTGTTGGTATACTCACGTTGTAGCTGTTCACCATCTCAGGGCACTACAGGGGCGTTGGTATCCTCACGTTGTAGCTGTTCACCATCTCAGGGTACTACAGGGGTGTTGGTATCCTCACGTTGTAGCTGTTCACCATCTAAGGGCACTACAGGGGCGTTGGTATTCTCACGTTGTAGCTGTTCACCATCTCAGGGCACTACAGGGGCGTTGGTATCCTCACATTGGAGCTGTTCACCATCTCAGGGCACTACAGGGGCGTTGGTATCCTCACGTTGTAGCTGTTCACCATCTCAGGGCACAACAGTGGCGTTGGTATCCTCACGTTGTAGCTGTTCACCATCCTCACGTTGTAGCTGTTCACCATCTCAGGGCACTACAGGGGCGTTGGTATCCTCACGTTGTAGCTGTTCACCATCTCAGGGCACTACAGGGGCGTTGGTATCCTCACGTTGTAGCTGTTCACCATCTCAGGGCACTACAGGGGCGTTGGTATCCTCACGTTGTAGCTGTTCACCATCTCAGGGCACTACAGGGGTGTTGCTATCCTCACGTTGTAGCTGTTCACCATCTCAGGGCACTACAGGGGCGTTGGTATCCTCACGTTGTAGCTGTTCACCATCAGGGCACTACAGGGCCGTTGGTATCCTCACGTTGTAGCTGTTCACCATCTCAGGGCACTACAGGGCGTTGGTATCCTCGCGTTATAGCTGTTCACCATCTCAGGGCACTACAGGATCGTTGGTATCCTCACGTTGTAGCTGTTCACCATCTCAGGGCACTACAGGGGTGTTGGTATCCTCACGTTGTAGCTGTTCACCATCTCAGGGCATAACAGGGCCGTTGGTATCCTCGCGTTGTAGCTGTTCACCATCTTAGGGCACTACAGGGGCGTTGGTATCCCCACGTTGTAGCTGTTCACCATCTCAGGGCACTACAGGGGCGTTGGTATCCTCACGTTTTAGCTGTTCACCATCTCAGGGCATAACAGGGCCGTTGGTATCCTCGCGTTGTAGCTGTTCACCATCAGGGCATAACAGGGCCGTTGGTATCCTCACGTTGTAGCTGTTCACCATCAGGGCATAACAGGGCCGTTGGTATCCTCACGTTGTAGCTGTTCACCATCTTAGGGCACTACAGGGGCGTTGGTATCCTCACATTGTAGCTGTTCACCATCTCAGGGCACTACAGGGGCGTTGGTATCCTCACGTTGTAGCTGTTCACCATCTCAGGGCACTACAGGGGCGTTGGTATCCTCACGTTGTAGCTGTTCACCATCGCAGGGCACTACAGGGGCGTTGGTATCCTCACGTTGTAGATGTTCACCATCTCAGGGCACTACAGGGGCATTGGTATCCTCACGTTGTAGCTGTTCACCATCTCAGGGCACTACAGGGGCGTTGGTATCCTCACGTTGTAGATGTTCACCATCTCAGGGCACTACAGGGGCATTGGTATCCTCACGTTGTAGCTGTTCACCATCTCAGGGCACTACAGGGGTGTTGGTATCCTCACGTTGTAGCTGTTCACCATCTCAGGGCACTACAGGGGTGTTGGTATCCTCACGTTGTAGCTGTTCACCATCTCGGCACTACAGGGGCGTTGGTATCCTCACGTTGTAGCTGTTCACCATCTCAGGGCACTACAGGGGTGTTGGTATCCTCACGTTGTAGCTGTTCACCATCTCAGGGCACTACAGGGGCGTTGGTATTCTCACGTTGTAGCTGTTCACCATCTCAGGGCACTACAGGGACGTTGGTATCCTCACATTGGAGCTGTTCACCATCTCAGGGCACTACAGGGGCGTTGGTATCCTCACGTTGTAGCTGTTCACCATCTCAGGGCACTACAGGGGCGTTGGTATCCTCACGTTGTAGCTGTTCACCATCTCAGGGCACTACAGGGGCGTTGGTATCCTCACGTTGTAGCTGTTCACCATCTCGGCACTACAGGGGCGTTGGTATCCTCACGTTGTAGCTGTTCACCATCTCAGGGCACTACAGGGGTGTTGGTATCCTCACTTTGTAGCTGTTCACCATCTCAGGGCACTACAGGGGCGTTGGTATCCTCACGTTGTAGCTGTTCACCATCTCAGGGCACTACAGGGGTGTTGGTATCCTCACGTTGTAGCTGTTCACCTCTCGGCACAGGGGCGTTGGTATCCTCACGTTGTAGCTGTTCACCATCTCAGGGCACTACAGGGGTGTTGGTATCCTCACGTTGTAGCTGTTCACCATCTCAGGGCACTACAGGGGTGTTGGTATCCTCACGTTGTAGCTGTTCACCATCTCGGCACTACAGGGCGTTGGTATCCTCACGTTGTAGCTGTTCACCATCTCAGGGCACTACAGGGGTGTTGGTATCCTCACTTTGTAGCTGTTCACCATCTCAGGGCACTACAGGGGCGTTGGTATCCTCACGTTGTAGCTGTTCACCATCTCAGGGCACTACAGGGGTGTTGGTATCCTCACGTTGTAGCTGTTCACCTCTCGGCACAGGGGCGTTGGTATCCTCACGTTGTAGCTGTTCACCATCTCAGGGCACTACAGGGGTGTTGGTATCCTCACGTTGTAGCTGTTCACCATCTCAGGGCACTACAGGGGTGTTGGTATCCTCACGTTGTAGCTGTTCACCATCTCGGCACTACAGGGGTGTTGGTATCCTCACGTTGTAGCTGTTCACCATCTCAGGGCACTACAGGGGCGTTGGTATTCTCACGTTGTAGCTGTTCACCATCTCAGGGCACTACAGGGGCGTTGGTATCCTCACATTGGAGCTGTTCACCATCTCAGGGCACTACAGGGGCGTTGGTATTCTCACGTTGTAGCTGTTCACCATCTCAGGGCACTACAGGGGCGTTGGTATCCTCACGTTGTAGCTGTTCACCATCTCAGGGCACTACAGGGGCGTTGGTATTCTCACGTTGTAGCTGTTCACCATCTCAGGGCACTACAGGGGCGTTGGCATTCTCACGTTGTAGCTGTTCACCATCTCAGGGCACTACAGGGGTGTTGGTATCCTCACGTTGTAGCTGTTCACCATCTCGGCACTACAGGGGTGTTGGTATCCTCACGTTGTAGCTGTTCACCATCTCAGGGCACTACAGGGGCGTTGGTATTCTCACGTTGTAGCTGTTCACCATCTCAGGGCACTACAGGGGCGTTGGTATCCTCACATTGGAGCTGTTCACCATCTCAGGGCACTACAGGGGCGTTGGTATTCTCACGTTGTAGCTGTTCACCATCTCAGGGCACTACAGGGGCGTTGGTATCCTCACGTTGTAGCTGTTCACCATCTCAGGGCACTACAGGGGCGTTGGTATTCTCACGTTGTAGCTGTTCACCATCTCAGGGCACTACAGGGGCGTTGGTATTCTCACGTTGTAGCTGTTCACCATCTCAGGGCACTACAGGGGCGTTGGTATTCTCACGTTGTAGCTGTTCACCATCTCAGGGCACTACAGGGGCGTTGGTATCCTCACGTTGTAGCTGTTCACCATCTCAGGGCACTACAGGGGCGTTGGTATCCTCACATTGTAGCTGTTCACCATCTCAGGGCACTACAGGGGCGTTGGTATCGATCCCCCAGCTGCTCTCAGAATACTCTCCTGGCTGTGTTACCTGTTTAAACACACTCCACTCAGCCGTGCTCTAACGTTAGCCAACAAAGAGACCTGTCTACACACTACAGAGGGAATGAGAGGGATGAGGGGAGTCCTGTCTACACACTACAGAGGGAATGAGAGGGATGAGGGGAGACCTGTCTACACACTACAGAGGGAATGAGATGGATGAGGGGAGACCTGTCTACACACTACAGAGGGAATGAGAGGGATGAGGGGAGACCTGTCTACACACTACAGAGGGAATGAGAGGGATGAGGGGAGTCCTGTCTACACACTACAGAGGGAATGAGAGGGATGAGGGGAGACCTGTCTACACACTACAGAGGGAATGAGAGGGATGAGGGGAGACCTGTCTACACACTACAGAGGGAATGAGAGGGATGAGGGGAGTCCTGTCTACACACTA
>NC_068452.1:35717335-35719835 GCF_023373465.1 Oncorhynchus keta | reverse complement strand
GTTGAAGTGAATGAATGAGTTAAGTTAGATAGAAAGTGATGTTAAAGTGAATGAATGAGTTAAGTTAGATAGAAAGTGATGTTAAAGTGAATGAATGAGTTAAGTTAGATAGAAAGTGATGTTAAAGTGAATGAATGAGTTAAGTTAGATAGAAAGTGCTGTTGAAGTGAATGAATGAGTTAAGTTAGATAGAAAGTGATGTTAAAGTGAATGAATGAGTTAAGTTAGATAGAAAGTGATGTTAAAGTGAATGAATGAGTTAAGTTAGATAGAAAGTGCTGTTGAAGTGAATGAATGAGTTAAGTTAGATAGAAAGTGATGTTAAAGTGAATGAATGAGTTAAGTTAGATAGAAAGTGCTGTTGAAGTGAATGAATGAGTTAAGTTAGATAGAAAGTGATGTTAAAGTGAATGAATGAGTTAAGTTAGATAGAAAGTGCTGTTGAAGTGAATGAATGAGTTAAGTTAGATAGAAAGTGCTGTTGAAGTGAATGAATGCGTTAAGTTAGATAGAAAGTGCTGTTGAAGTGAATGAATGAGTTAAGTTAGATAGAAAGTGCTGTTGAAGTGAATGAATGCGTTAAGTTAGATAGAAAGTGCTGTTGAAGTGAATGAATGCGTTAAGTTAGATAGAAAGTGCTGTTGAAGTGAATGAATGAGTTAAGTTAGATAGAAAGTGCTGTTGAAGTGAATGAATGCGTTAAGTTAGATAGAAAGTGCTGTTGAAGTGAATGAATGAGTTAAGTTAGATAGAAAGTGCTGTTGAAATGAATGAATGAGTTAAGTTAGATAGAAAGTGCTGTTGAAGTGAATGAATGAGTTAAGTTAGATAGAAAGTGCTGTTGAAGTGAATGAATGCGTTAAGTTAGATAGAAAGTGATGTTGAAGTGAATGAATGAGTTAAGTTAGATAGAAAGTGCTGTTGAAATGAATGAATGAGTTAAGTTAGATAGAAAGTGCTGTTGAAGTGAATGAATGAGTTAAGTTAGATAGAAAGTGCTGTTGAAATGAATGAATGAGTTAAGTTAGATAGAAAGTGCTGTTGAAGTGAATGAATGAGTTAAGTTAGATAGAAAGTGCTGTTGAAGTGAATGAATGAGTTAAGTTAGATAGAAAGTGCTGTTGAAGTGAATGAATGCGTTAAGTTAGATAGAAAGTGCTGTTGAAGTGAATGAATGCGTTAAGTTAGATAGAAAGTGCTGTTGAAGTGAATGAATGAGTTAAGTTAGATAGAAAGTGATGTTAAAGTGAATGAATGAGTTAAGTTAGATAGAAAGTGCTGTTGAAGTGAATGAATGAGTTAAGTTAGATAGAAAGTGCTGTTGAAATGAATGAATGAGTTAAGTTAGATAGAAAGTGCTGTTGAAGTGAATGAATGAGTTAAGTTAGATAGAAAGTGCTGTTGAACTGAATGAATGAGTTAGATAGAAAGTGCTGTTGAAGTGTGAATCAATGTATATGCATTGAGGCTCTGCAGTCCCACTGTGGTACAGATGAACATTTGAAATGATTGATACTATTAAATCGACTCTTGATACTTGCGTATATTTAAAACATCCAATGATAAAGACTGTGGATATGTCTGCACTCACCAGGGAAAAGGCCGATCCTCTCACTGGTACCAATAGTATAAGCTACTCTTCCCTCAACTGGGAGTTGAGAAATTTGATAACTATGAACAGATTCGACTGTTTTCTTTGTCTCCTCTTTTCAGCAATTTGCTTTCTAAACTATGTTTTTCCTTCGATTGTATTTTGAAATATTGTGATAGGCCTAGGTGTATTTCACTGCTTTTCACTGACCGCTGCAACTCAACAATCAGCTATTTAGTAGGCTATTTGTCACGCTCGCTGCCCAAATGGCACGCTTAAAACAACAACAGCTCAACGAAGCTAAGAATCTTCCGTGGCCAAATCATGCTCTCTGGTCTAGTGTTTCTTATGATTCTATTTATATCTGTAAAGGCACAAATAATGATAAAACTCATTTTGGCTAATTTAATTCCATGAACTTTAGGGGAAGCACCTCTTCCTCTAGCCTATTGGATACGCCGCCTATGCCGACATTTGTTTGAAAGTAACCGGTTCGTAAAACAGCTGGCCGTTAGGATTACAAGGTCAAGATAAAATACCAACTTCAAATTCAAAGCAATCGGCGCACTGCCTAAAAGGCTTACCAGCAAAGGAAACTGTCTGGCACTGTCTCTACTCTCTGCTGAGACAAAAGCGAGCAGGCTGGCTGGTTATGTCTGACGGATGCTCCGCATGGTCCTAAAGCCAGCTATATGCTCTACAGCCGTTGTATTTGAATCAGGATTGGAATTATTTTAGTTTTAGTTTAGTTTTGTAGCCTACTTTTACATTTTTGGTCTTGAGCTAGGGTATGGTGACTGCCATACTCTGCCATGCCCCACGGATCCCCTTGTGTAATAAGACCACCATACACAATAGGACCATATTCTGCATTGTGCACGTGGAATTATATGATTTCTCTTGTCGTTT
>NC_068452.1:35712335-35714835 GCF_023373465.1 Oncorhynchus keta | reverse complement strand
TGGGAGGGGTGTCTAGTGTGTTGTGGTGGTGGGAGGGGTGTCTAGTGTGTTGTGGTGGTGGGAGGGGTGTCTAGTGTGTTGGTGGTGGTGGTGGTGGGGGGTGTCTAGTGTGTTGTGGTGGTGGGAGGGTGTGTAGTGTGTTGTGGTGGTGGGAGGGGTGTCTAGTGTGTTGTGGTGGTGGGAGGGGTGTCTAGTGTGTTGTGGTGGTGGGAGGGGTGTCTAGTGTGTTGTGGTGGTGGGAGGGGTGTCTAGTGTGTTGTGGTGGTGGGAGGGTGTCTAGTGTGTTGTGGTGGTGGGAGGGGTGTGTAGTGTGTTGTGGTGGTGGGAGGGGTGTCTAGTGTGTTGTGGTGGTGGGAGGGGTGTCTAGTGTGTTGTGGTGGTGGGAGGGTGTCTAGTGTGTTGTGGTGGTGGGAGGGTGTGTAGTGTGTTGTGGTGGTGGGAGGGGTGTGTAGTGTGTTGTGGTGGTGGGAGGGGTGTGTAGTGTGTTGTGGTGGTGGGAGGGGTGTGTAGTGTGTTGTGGTGGTGGGAGGGGTGTCTAGTGTGTTGTGGTGGTGGGAGGGGTGTGTAGTGTGTTGTGGTGGTGGGAGGGGTGTGTAGTGTGTTGTGGTGGTGGGAGGGGTGTGTGTTGTGGTGGTGGGAGTGTGTGTGGTGGTGGGAGGGGTGTCTAGTGTGTTGTGGTGGTGGGAGGGGTGTCTAGTGTGTTGTGGTGGTGGGGGGTGTCTAGTGTGTTGTGGTGGTGGGAGGGGTGTCTAGTGTGTTGTGGTGGTGGGAGGGGTGTCTAGTGTGTTGTGGTGGTGGGAGGGGTGTCTAGTGTGTTGTGGTGGTGGGAGGGGTGTCTAGTGTGTTGTGGTGGTGGGAGGGGTGTCTAGTGTGTTGTGGTGGTGGGAGGGGTGTCTAGTGTGTTGTGGTGGTGGGAGGGGTGTCTAGTGTGTTGTGGTGGTGGGAGGGTGTGTGTGTTGTGGTGGTGGGAGGGGTGTCTAGTGTGTTGTGGTGGTGGGAGGGGTGTGTAGTGTGTTGTGGTGGTGGGAGGGTGTGTAGTGTGTTGTGGTGGTGGGAGGGGTGTCTAGTGTGTTGTGGTGGTGGGAGGGGTGTGTAGTGTGTTGTGGTGGTGGGAGGGGTGTCTAGTGTGTTGTGGTGGTGGGAGGGGTGTGTAGTGTGTTGTGGTGGTGGGAGGGGTGTCTAGTGTGTTGTGGTGGTGGGAGGGGTGTCTAGTGTGTTGTGGTGGTGGGAGGGGTGTGTAGTGTGTTGTGGTGGTGGGAGGGGTGTGTAGTGTGTTGTGGTGGTGGGAGGGTGTCTAGTGTGTTGTGGTGGTGGGAGGGGTGTGTAGTGTGTTGTGTGGTGGGAGGGGTGTCTAGTGTGTTGTGGTGGTGGGAGGGTGTGTAGTGTGTTGTGGTGGTGGGAGGGGTGTCTAGTGTGTTGTGGTGGTGGGAGGGGTGTCTAGTGTGTTGTGGTGGTGGGAGGGGTGTGTAGTGTGTTGTGGTGGTGGGAGGGGTGTGTAGTGTGTTGTGGTGGTGGGAGGGGTGTGTGTAGTGGTGGGTGGTGGTGGGGGGTGTCTAGTGTGTTGTGGTGGTGGGAGGGGTGTCTAGTGTGTTGTGGTGGTGGGAGGGTGTGTAGTGTGTTGTGGTGGTGGGAGGGGTGTCTAGTGTGTTGTGGTGGTGGGAGGGGTGTCTAGTGTGTTGTGGTGGTGGGAGGGTGTCTAGTGTGTTGTGGTGGTGGGAGGGGTGTCTAGTGTGTTGTGGTGGTGGGAGGGGTGTGTAGTGTGTTGTGGTGGTGGGAGGGGTGTCTGTGTGTTGTGGTGGTGGGAGGGTGTCTAGTGTGTTGTGGTGGTGGGAGGGGTGTGTAGTGTGTTGTGGTGGTGGGAGGGGTGTGTAGTGTGTTGTGGTGGTGGGAGGGGTGTCTAGTGTGTTGTGGTGGTGGGAGGGGTGTCTAGTGTGTTGTGGTGGTGGGAGGGTGTCTAGTGTGTTGTGGTGGTGGGAGGGGTGTGTAGTGTGTTGTGGTGGTGGGAGGGGTGTCTAGTGTGTTGTGGTGGTGGGAGGGGTGTGTAGTGTGTTGTGGTGGTGGGAGGGGTGTGTAGTGTGTTGTGGTGGTGGGAGGGGTGTCTAGTGTGTTGTGGTGGTGGGAGGGTGTGTAGTGTGTTGTGTGGTGGGAGGGGTGTCTAGTGTGTTGTGGTGGTGGGAGGGGTGTCTAGTGTGTTGTGGTGGTGGGAGGGTGTGTAGTGTGTTGTGGTGGTGGGAGGGGTGTGTAGTGTGTTGTGGTGGTGGGAGGGGTGTGTAGTGTGTTGTGGTGGTGGGGGGGGTGTGTAGTGTGTTGTGGGGGTGGGAGGGGTGTCTAGTGTGTTGTGGTGGTGGGAGGGTGTGTAGTGTGTTGTGGTGGTGGGAGGGGTGTCTAGTGTGTTGTGGTGGTGGGAGGGGTGTCTAGTGTGTTGTGGTGGTGGGAGGGGTGTTTAGTGTGTTGTGGTGGTGGGAGGGGTGTGTAGTGTGTTGTGGTGGTGGGAGGGGTG
>NC_068452.1:35704835-35707335 GCF_023373465.1 Oncorhynchus keta | reverse complement strand
GGCTGTCTCAGAAAAGGTAACCACTGGTCAAGTGCCACAGGTCACACTACCGCTACACTCTACGCACTCTCCTCTCCTCCACCATTTTGAGAGCGGAGAGAGAGAGGGATATCTTAGAGCTCTTACTAATGTGTGTGTGCCTCTGGTTCTTGGCCAACACGCAATCAATGTGTATTGATGGAATATGTAAGTACTGCTTTAATTCCTCACTCTGTGACTTGCAGTGAAACGTCCTCCTTCAGTAGTTCCAGCAGCAGCCAGTCTGGCCTCCCAGCTGATTGTGCTCAGAGCTAAATATAAATCCTGATCCCCTCTCTTCCCTCTCTTCCCTCTCTTCCCTCTCCTCCCTCTCTTCCCTCTCTTCCCTCTCTCTCTTCCCTCTCTTCCCTCTCTTCCCTCTCTCTCTTCCCTCTCTTTCCTCTCTCTCTTCCCTCTCTTTCCTCTCTCTCTTCCCTCTCTTCCCTCTCTTCCCTCTCTTCCTCTCCTCCCTCTCTTCCCTCTCTTCCCTCTCCTCTCTCTCTTCCCTCTCTTCCCTCTCCTCCCTCTCTTCCCTCTCTTCCCTCTCCTCCCTCTCTTCCCTCTTCCCTCTCCTCCCTCTCTTCCCTCTCTTCCCTCTCCTCCCTCTCCTCCCTCTCCCCCTCTCTTCCCTCTCCTCCCTCTCTTCCCTCTCCTCCCTCTCTTCCCTCTCTTCACTCTCCTCCCTCTCTTCCCTCTCTTCCCTCTCCTCCCTCTCTTCCCTCTCTTCCCTCTCCTCCCTCTCTTCCCTCTCTTCCCTCTCCTCCCTCTCTTCCCTCTCCTCCCTCTCTTCCCTCTCTCTTCCCTCTCTTCCCTCTCCTCCCTCTCTTCCCTCTCTTCCCTCTCCTCCCTCTCTCTCTTCCCTCTCCTCCCTCTCCTCCCTCTCCTCCCTCTCTTCCCTCTCCTCCCTCTCTTCCCTCTCCTCCCTCTCTCTCTTCCCTCTCTCTCTTCCCTCTCTCTCTTCCCTCTCCTCCCTCTCCTCCCTCTCCTCCCTCTCTTCCCTCTCCTCCCTCTCTTCCCTCTCCTCCCTCTCTCTCTTCCCTCTCTTCCCCCTCTCTCTCTCTCTCTCTCTCTCTCTCTCTCTCTCTCTCTCTGTCTCTCTCTCTCTCTCCTCAGGACTAAGCCTATACAGCTAACAGAGCCAGCTAAAGGGGTCATGCTGCACTATACTACACTACATAACAGTGAAACCCAACCGGAGATGGGAAAGAGCTAACTAGTACACACGCTAACAGGCACACTCTCACGCTAAGCACGCATGCTGTATACTAAGCACACACATACTAGTACACACGCTAACAGGCACACTCTCACGCTAAGCACGCATGCTGTATACTAAGCACACACATCCTCTACACAAGGACACACATGCAATAGCTATTAGGCAATACAGTTAGAATGCATTCTCACACAAATATGTAGACATTGGCCTCCCGGGCGGTGCAGTGGTCGAGGGCACTGCATCACAGTGCTAGCTATGCCACCAGAGACTCTGGGTTCGAGCCCAGGCTCTGTTGCAGCTGACCGGGAGGTCCATGGGGCGACGCACAATTGGCCTAGTGTTGTCCGGGTTAGGGAAGGTTTGGCCAGTAGGGATATCCTTGTCTCATCGTGCACTAGTGACTCCTGTGGCGGGTCGGGCCCAGTGCACGCCAACCAGGTTGCCAGATGCACGGTGTTTCCTCCGACACATTGGTTGGCTTCCGGGTTGGAAGTCCGCTGTGTTAAGAAGCAGTGCAGCTTGGTTGGGTTGTGTTTTGGAGGACACATGGCTTTCGACCTTCGTCTCTCCCGAGCCTGTACGGGAGTTGTAGCGATGAGACAAGATAGTAACTACTAACAATTGGATACCACGAAATTGGGGAGAAAAGGGGGTAAACTTAAAATATATATATGTAGACATTGACAGAGTGACTAATATCTCCCTTTTTATTTTGATAGCTGTTTTGTGGGTGTGTGTCTCACACACACACACAGACACACACACACAGTTGTTTGTCGGGTGTGTATGAGAGAGTAGTCTTCCGGGGAGAAGAGAGAAAAGCCCTAATATGCGTCTCTCTGTCTCCGAGCCTCATAAAGCCACATCCATGTGTATCAGCAGCAGATGTCTCTGCCTCCCTCTAATGCTCTTCCTCTCCCCTCCCCTCCTCTCCCTCTCCTCCTCCCTGCCTCTCTTTTCCCTTCACATCCAACCCCCTCCTCTCTCCTCCTCTCCCTGTCTTACTCTCGTCGTCCTTCTTCCTGTAATGATTCCTTCTTCCCTCTTTCTCTCCCTACTCCCTTCCAGTCCTCCCCGGGTACCGATGACGTGGACCTTGTTTAAGGCAGCCCCCTGCTCCTCTCTGATTCAGAGGGGTTGGGTTAAGACACATTTTGGTTGAATGCATTCATGTTGTGCAACTGACTAGGTATGCCCTTCCCATCCTCCAAAACCTCCCTCTGCTCCCCTCCTCCTCTCCAGTCCCTCTCCTCCCTCTATCTT
>NC_068452.1:35632335-35699835 GCF_023373465.1 Oncorhynchus keta | reverse complement strand
CTATATACACCTCAATAACACAATACATATCTATATACACATCAATTACACTATACATATCTATATACACATCAATTACACGATACATATCTATATACACATCAATTACACTATTCATATCTATATACACCTCAATAACACAATACATATCTATATACACATCAATTACACATCAATTACACTATACATATCTATAAACACATCAATTACACAATACATATCTATATACACATCAATTACACTATTCATATCTATATACACCTCAATAACACAATACATATCTATATACACATCAATTACACTATTCATATCTATATACACATCAATTACAATATACATATCGATATACACATCAATTACACTATACATATCTATATACACATCAATTACACATCAATAACACTATTCATATCTATATACACATCAATTACACTATACATATCTATATACACATCAATTACACTATACATATCTATATACACATCAATTACACTATACATAGCTATATACACATCAATTACACTATACATATCTATATACACATCAATTACACTATACCTATCTATATACATATCAATTACACTATACATATCTATATACACATCAATTGCACTATACATATCAATATACACATCAATTACACAATACATATCTATATACACATCAATTACACAATACATATCTATAAACACATCAATAACACTATTCATATCTATGTACACATCAATTACACTATACATATCTAAATACACATCAATTACACTATACATATCTATATACACATCAATTACACATAAATTACACTATATATATCTATATACACCTCAATAACACAATACATATCTATATACACATCAATAACACAATACATATCTATATACACATCAATTACACACTACATATCTATATACACATCAATTACACTATTCATATCTATATACACATCAATTACACATCAATTACACTATACATATCTATATACACATCAATTACACTATACATATCTATATACACATCAATTACACAATACATATCTACATACACCTCAATAACACAACACATATCAATTACACTATACATATCTATATACACATCAATTGCACTATACATATATCTATATACACATCAATTACACTATACATATCTATATACACATCAATAACACTATTCATATCTATATGCACATCAATTACACTATACATATCTATATACACATCAATTACACTATACATATCTATATACATATCAATTACACAATACATATCTATATACACATCAATAACACTATTCATATCTATATACACATCAATTACACAATACATATCTATTTACACATCAATAACACTATTCATATCTATATACACATCAATTACACTATACATATCTATATACACATCAATTACACAATACATATCTATATACACATCAATAACACAATACATATCTATATACACATCAATTACACAATACATATCTATATACACATCAATTACACTATACATATCTATATACACATCAATTACACATCAATTACACTATACATATCTATATACACATCAATTACACATCATTTACACTATACATATATATATACACCTCAATAACACAATACATATCTATATACACATCAATTACACAATACATATATATATATACACATCAATTACACTATTCATATCTATATACACATCAGTTACACTATACATATCTATATACACATCAATTACACTATACATATCTATATACACATCAATTACACAATACATATCTATATACACATCAATTACACAATACATATCAATTACACAATACATATCTATATACACATCAATTACACTATACATATCTATATACACATCAATTACACAATACATATCTATATATACATAAATTACACTATACATATCTATATACACATCAATTACACAATACATATCTATATACACATCAATTACACAATGCATATCTATATACACATCAATTACACTATACATATCTATATACACATCAATTACACTATACATATCTATATACACATCAATTACACAATACATATCTATATACACCTCAATAACACAATACATATCAATTACACTATACATATCTATATACACATCAATTACACAATGCATATCTATATACACATCAATTACACTATACATATCTATATACACATCAATTACACAATACATATCTATATATACATCAATTACACTATACATATCTATATACACATCAATTACACAATACATATCTATATACACATCAATTACACAATACATATCTATAAACACATCAATTACACAATACATATCTATATACACATCAATTACACAATACATATCTATAAACACATCAATTACACAATACATATCTATAAACACATCAATAACACTATTCATATCTATATACACATCAATTACACAATACATATCAATTACACTATACATATCTATAAACACATCAATTACACAATACATATCTATATACACATCAATTACACAATACATATCAATTACACAATACATATCTATATACACATCAATTACACTATACATATCTATATACACATCAATTACACATCAATTACACTATACATATCTATAAACACATCAGTTACACAATACATATCTATATACACATCAATAACACTATACATATCTATGTACACATCAATTACACAATACATATCTATATACACATCAATAACACTATTCATATCTATATACACATCAATTACACTATACATATCTATATACACATCAATTACACAATACATATCTATATACACATCAATAACACTATACATATCTATATACACATCAATAACACTATACATATCTATATACACATCAATTACACTATACATATCTATATACACATCAATTACACATCAATTACACTATACATATCTATAAACACATCAGTTACACAATACATATCTATATACACATCAATAACACTATACATATCTATGTACACATCAATTACACAATACATATCTATATACACATCAATAACACTATTCATATCTATATACACATCAATTACACTATACATATCTATATACACATCAATTACACAATACATATCTATATACACATCAATAACACTATACATATCTATATACACATCAATAACACAATACATATCTATATACACATCAATTACACATCAATAACACTATACATATCTATATACACCTCAATAACACAATACATATCAATTACACTATACATATCTATATACACATCTATTACAGAATACATATCTATATACACATCAATAACACTATACATATCTATATACACCTCAATAACACTATACATATCAATTACACTATACATATCTATATACACATCAATTACACAATACATATCTATATACACATCAATAACACTATTCATATCTATATACACATCAATTACACTATACATATCTATATACACATCAATTACACATCAATTACACTATACATATCTATATACACCTCAATAACACAATACATATCTACATACACATCAATTACACAATACATATCTATATACACATCAATTACACTATACATATCTATATACACCTCAATAACACAATACATATCAATTACACTATACATATCTATATACACATCAATTATACAATACATATCTATATACACATCAATAACACTATTCATATCTATATGCACATCAATTACACTATACATATCTATATACACATCAATTACACTATACATATCTATATACACATCAATTACACATCAATTACACAATACATATCTATATACACCTCAATAACACAATACATATCTATATACACATCAATTACACAATACATATCTATATACACATCAATTACACTATACATATCTATATACACATCAATTACACTATTCATATCTATATACACATCAATTACACTATACGTATCTATATACACATCAATTACACTATACATATCAATTACACTATACATATCTATATACACATCAATTACACTATACATATCTATATACACATCAATAACACTATACATATCAATTACACTATACATATCTATATACACCTCAATAACACAATACATATCTATATACACATCAATTACACAATACATATCTATATACACATCAATTACACTATACATATCTATATACACATCAATTACACTATACGTATCTATATACACATCAATTACACTATACATATCTATATACACATCAATTACACAATACATATCAATTACACTATACATATCTATATACACATCAATTACACTATACTTATCTATATACACATCAATAACACTATACATATCAATTACACTATACATATCTATATACACATCAATTACACATCAATTACACTATACATATCTATATACACCTCAATGACACTATTCATATCTATATACACATCAATTACACTATTCATATCTATATACACCTCAATTACACTATTCATATCTATATACACATCAATAACACGATACATATCTATATACACATCAATTACACAATACATATCAATTACACTATACATATCTATATACACATCAATTACACTTCAATTACACTATTCATATCTATATATACACATCAATTACACTATTCATATCTGGAACGTCTTTCTTCGTTTGTAGAAAGAGAGTCGGACCGAAATGCAGCGTGGTGGTTACTCATGACTTTAATGAAAAAAGTGACACATGAAATAACTCATACATATACAAAAACAACAAACGGAACGTGAAACCTATTACAGCCTATCTGGTGAAACTACACAGAGACAGGAACAATCACCCACGAAATACACAGTGAAACCCAGGCTACCTAAATATGGTTCCCCATCAGAGACAATAAGAATCATCTGACTCTGATTGAGAACTGCCTCAGGCAGCCAAGCCTATACTAGACACACCCCTAATCAACCACAATCCCAATGCCTACAAAAACCCCAATACGACAATACAATAAACCCATGTCACACCCTGGCCTGAACAAATAATTAAAGAAAACACAAAATATTAAGACCAAGGCGTGACAATATCTATATACACATCAATTACACTATACATATCTATATACACATCAAGGGGGTGTAGAGGAGTAGGGAGGTACTGGGTGGTCCTCCTCTCCCTCTGTGTGTGTTGTCCTCTCAGTGGGGGAGGGGGTAGAGGGAGGGGGTGTAGGGGAGTAGGGAGGTACGGGTTGGTCCTCCTCTCCCTCTGTGTGTGTTGTCCTCTCAGTGGAGAGAGGGGGGTGTAGGGGAGTAGGGAGGTACGGGGTGGTCCTCCCCTCCCTCTGTGTGTGTTGTCCTCTCAGTGGAGAGAGGGGGGTGTAGGGGAGTAGGGAGGTATGGGGTGGTCCTCCTCTCCCTCTGTGTGTGTTGTCCTCTCAGTGGAGAGAGGGGGGTGTAGGGGAGTAGGGAGGTACGGGGTGGTCCTCCCCTCCCTCTGTGTGTGTTGTCCTCTCAGTGGAGAGAGGGGGGTGTAGGGGAGTAGGGAGGTATGGGGTGGTCCTCCTCTCCCTCTGTGTGTGTTGTCCTCTCAGTGGAGAGAGGGGGGTGTAGGGGAGTAGGGAGGTACGGGGTGGTCCTCCTCTCCCTCTGTGTGTGTTGTCCTCTCAGTGGGGGAGGGGGTAGAGGGAGGGGGTGTAGGGGAGTAGGGAGGTACGGGGTGGTCCTCCTCTCCCTCTGTGTGTGTTGTCCTCTCAGTGGGGGAGGGGGTAGAGGGAGGGGTGTAGGGGAGTAGGGAGGTACGGGGTGGTCCTCCTCTCCCTCTGTGTGTGTTGTCCTCTCAGTGGGGGAGGGGGTAGAGGGAGGGGATGTAGGGGAGTAGGGAGGTACGGGGTGGTCCTCCTCTCCATCGCAGCACCCTAGGACTCTGCCTGTCCTTGACTTTTTGGAGCTCCCCCTCCTGTTGGGCTGTTTTTTGTAGCAGCATTGCCTCTAAGACAAGCTGGCCCACTCTCTCTCGTTCTCTCTCCAGCAGAGGTCCAGAGCTAGAGGGAGAGATGGATGGAGGGAAGGAGCAAGGGATGCAGGGAGAGCAGAGAGCATCTCTGTTGGTCTCCCCCTCTTCTCCCTCCTCTACCCCCCTCCTCCTCTCCCTCCTCTCGTTCTCTCATCTCAGAGGGAGGGGAGGCCCAGTTTATCATTCACCCAGAGCCCCATGGGGTGGGCTATATCCCTAATACAGAGGAACCCCCTGCGCATGTGCGAGCTGGTGTACATACCGTATGTGCTCACACGTGTGTGTATGGTTGTGTAATTTAGTGTGAGGCATATGGGTATTCATTTGACTGTATGTTTGTATTTGATGTGTCGTATTGAGTCCATGCTCCATATACATGCCCGGGAGCATTTGTGTGTGTGAGACCAGTACTGCTGACTGCTAGTGAATATAGCGAGAGAGTATATTTAGGCTGCAGTAATAATGGCTGCTCTGTGGCTCATTCATTTCATTCTCTTCTATAATGATATAGAGTGCGACGAGACATTGATCATCAGTAACTCATCAATAATTGCCTTTTTTGATTAAGACAGCAGTTCTTCACCAATAACCTCGAGGACCCTTGGCTTCTCTGGGGACCACCACGCTGTGAGTGTGTATCTGTATATATGTGTGGGTGTATGTGTATGCATGCGTGTGTGTGTGTGTGAGAGCGTCTGTGTACTGTCAGGTTCTAAATATCAGAGTAAGAACTCGATGGACACAATGAAAGCTTAAACCAGGTTTATTCTTCCCAGAGGATCAAACAGCTGGACAGACAGAAGACATATTCACACAAGCACTGATATTTAACCCGTTCTCCTCTGCTGAGTCTCCTCCTACACATCTGAACACCCAGTGCATCTCTGTTGCTAGACAGAATCTTAGTGATATCTGTTCTTCCTCACTTCATCTGACCTGACCTCTGCCCCAAAGTGCTCACTCCTCCCCAACTCACAGCTGTCATGGTAACTCGTACCAGACTGTATCTCTTCTCCTCCCATAGGTTCCCTGATGGCTAACAATAACATATCCTGACATAATGTAAACGTTATACATTACTCTCTCTCCCTCAGTGACATGAATAAGTATATTTTATGATTTCAAGAGGTCAAGAAATCAGAACCCTCAGTACACACACACTCTAAACACACCCACACATTATTATGCTTTATTTGTAATGTTTCTTTTTTTGTACATTGGTGTACATTGTTGTCTTTAGTTGTAGTTTTAAATATTTGTTTATATCTAAGTCTGTAAGTCTTCTATGTTTTAAATGTAAATTGTAAAGTATTTTGTCTGTAATGTATTTGTTGTGTGTCGGACCCCAGGAAGACTAGCTGTCACCATTGGCGTCGGCTAATGGGGATCCTAATAAATCATAATTCATCAATCGTGTGTGTGTCACAGGAGGAGGTTGGTGGCATCTTAATTGGGGAGGATGGGCTTGTGGTATTGGCTTGAGTGGAATTATTGGAATGGTATGAAATACATCAAGCACATGGTTTCCATGGTTTCCATGTGTTTGATGCCATTCCATTTACTCTGTTCCAGACATTATTATGAGCCGTTCTCCCCTCAGCAGCCTCTTGTGGTGTGTGTGTGTGTGTGTGTGTGTGTCTCTGTGTGTGTGTGTCTCTCTGTGTGTGTGTGTGTGTGTGTGTGTGTGTGTGTGTGTGTGTGTGTGTGTGTGTGTGTGTGTGTGTGTGTGTGTGTGTGTGTGTGTGTGTGTGTGTGTGTGTGTGTGTCTCTCTCTGTGTGTGTGTGTCTGTGTGTCTCTGTGTGTGTGTGTGTGTGTGTGTGTCTCTGTGTGTGTGTGTGTCTGTGTGTGTCTGTGTGTGTGTGTGTGTGTGTGTGTGTGTGTGTGTGTGTGTGTGTGTGTGTGTGTGTGTGTGTGTGTGTGTGTGTGTGTGTCTGTGTGTGTCGGTGTGTGTGTGTGTGTGTGTGTGTGTGTGCGTGTGCGTGTGCGTGTGCGTGTGCGTGTGTGTGTGTGTATGTTCAGAGTAGAGGTTGACCGATTAATCGGAATGGCCGATTAATTAGGGCCGATTTCAAGTTTTCATAACAATCGGAAATCGGTATTTTTGGGCGCCGATTTTTTTCCGTTTTTTTACACCTTTATTTAACTAGGCAAGCCAGATAACACATTCTTATTTTCAATGACGGCCTAGGAACTTTCTGCCTCGTTCAGGGGCAGAACGACAGATTTTTACCTTGTCACCTCGGGGGATCCAATCTTGCAACCTTACAGTTAACTCGCCCAACGCTCTAACTACCTGATTACATTGCACTCCACAAGGAGACTGCCTGTTACAGCCTCCTTGTGGAGTGCAGTAAGCCAAGGTAAGTTGCTAGCTAGAATTAAACTTATCTTATAAAAAACAATCAACAACTGTCGTTGCTCCAATGTGTACTTAACCATAAACATCAATGCCTTTCTTAAAATCAATACACAAGTATATATTTTTAAAACTGCATATTTAGCTAAAAGAAATCCAGGTTTGCAGGCAATATTAACCAGGTGAAATTGTGTCACTTCTCTTGCGTTCATTGCACGCAGAGTCAGGGTATATGCAACAGTTTGGGCTGCCTGGCTCTTTGCGAACTAATTTGCCAGAAGTGTACTTAATTATGACATAACATTGAAGGTTGTGCAATGTAACAGGAATATTTAAACTCATGCATGCCATCCGTTAGATAAAATACGGAACGGAATAAACGTTTTGTTTTCGAGGTGATTTTCCGGATTTGACCGAAGGTATTTCTGTGTGTTTATTATAGTTAAGATTTGATATTTGATAGACTAGTCTGACTGAGGGGTGGTAGGCAGCAGCAGGCTCGTAATATTTCAAGGTATATGGTTTAGAGAGAAATAGTCGACACGTTATAATTCCTGTAATAACTTGCGGCTGAACTTGAAAGGGGTTCCTTCGTTATTTTACCGTTCATGTCTTCCATAGAGAATGTCTTGATCTACTTCAAATAAGGTCTGTGTTTCGTGCAGGTTAGGGTGCAGGCTTAAACCGCCTCTGCGTTTTGATACCCGTGTAAATCTCACTTGGATAAGGTAACGTTTGGCAACGTATTTTCATAAATCCACTCTACAAAATTTTTTATCTTCGCTTATATTTAGCCAATATTGATCAGAGTTACCTTGTCCTATGGATATCTACACAGTTATAAAATTGGCAAGGTGGTGTAAGCCTACATGAAACACAGACCTTATTTTAAGTGAATCTAAAAATATCCTATGGAATAAATGAATGAAAGAACCGCTTTTCAGATTTTGCTAGGTGTCATGGGAATTATGACTCGCACTTTGGTAGTCAATTCTTACCATGTCCATTATTAAAATGGGATTTCCTGCATATAGAAATTACAGTTTTTGTTTTCAACACTCATCACAGGTAACTTAAACTCTATTTTTATTCAAACAGTTGAGAGTATTTGTCTCCTAAGCAGACTCTTCAGTATCATTGTCACTTCAGAGCTGTGTGTGTTTTACAGATGGCAGAGAAAAGCAGAGCACCAGTGTGGGACTATTACATGGAATTCGCACCAGGGAAAGCAAGGTGTCTTATTTGTGATAAGGATAAACGGCTAAATCAAAAAATACCACCAACCTGTAAGAACACCCATCCAAAAGCCAATAATATGTATTATATTAAGTTCAAATAAAAGTGTTCATTGTTCATTCAGTATTGTTGCAATTGTCATTAATACAAAAATGTGTGTATGTATATATATATATATATAAATGATTTTTCAAGGATTTTTCAACGGCGATACCGATACTGATTATTGGAGGACAAAAAAAAGCCAATACCGATTAATCGGCCGATTAAAAAAAAAAAAACTATGTATATATAGGTTAGCAGGCAATATTAACCAGGTGAAATTGTGTCACATATTTACTGTATATATATAAATAAATACATTGTTTTGTTTTTTAAATTGGCCGAAAAATCATAATCGGTCAACCTCTAGTTCAGAGGGAAGATATTTATATTTTTCCAATATGAAGTGTACAGTCAAACAAAGGGGACTGATGAATGTGTCTTCTGTACATAATAAGGTAAATTTAGCCTGCAGTCAATGGGAGAATGGATTAATGAATGACATTTTCATTGATGAATAACATGGCCTCAAAAGTATTGAGCACTGGGCTGGGGACGGGGGAACAACCCACATCTGTCATATTACACTAGGAACTAGGAAAACTAGGGACTAAATATTACTGGCATGAATAGGAGGAGGCATACAAACATGAATACATGATTAAAGTTGGAGGACTGGAGATCAACATAGAAATACAACATCAACATAGAAATAGAATCTACAGAAGTAGTATCCCATTAAAGTGGATCTGACAGCATTTTAGCAACATGGAATTATATTAAAATCTGTAATTTTCCCAGTTTCATAAATTCTTAGAATATTTGAGAATGACATATATTAAGGCATTTGTGAAAATTCTATACCAATATAGAGTGGGAAAGTGGCCATGCGTTTGGACAATCGTCCAGGACCGGCGTCTACGCAGACCGGTGTGCCATCTCCTATCAGAGTTACAGTAGGCCTTTATACAAACAAGCCATTTGCCACACGGGCCTGCCAGCATTCACTTTGAACTGGACTGTGTGTTAACAGGCAGTAAGGCCTGCCATCATTCACTTTGAACTGGACTGTGTGTTTACAGGCAGTAAGGCCTGCCATCATTCACTTTGAACTGGACTGTGTGTTTACAGGCAGTAAGGCCTGCCATCATTCACTTTGAACTGGACTGTGTGTTTACAGGCAGTAAGGCCTGCCATCATTCACTTTGAACTGGACTGTGTGTTAACAGGCAGTAAGGCCTGCCATCATTCACTTTGAACAGGACTGTGTGTTTACAGGCAGTAAGGCCTGCCATCATTCACTTTGAACTGGACTGTGTGTTTACAGGCAGTAAGGCCTGTCATCATTCACTTTGAACTGGACTGTGTGTTAACAGGCAGTAAGGCCTGCCATCATTCACTTTGAACTGGACTGTGTGTTTACAGGCAGTAAGGCCTGCCATCATTCACTTTGAACTGGACTGTGTGTTTACAGGCAGTAAGGCCTGCCATCATTCACTTTGAACTGGACTGTGTGTTTACAGGCAGTAAGGCCTGCCATCATTCACTTTGAACTGGACTGTGTGTTAACAGGCAGTAAGGCCTGCCATCATTCACTTTGAACTGGACTGTGTGTTTACAGGCAGTAAGGCCTGCCATCATTCACTTTGAACAGGACTGTGTGTTTACAGGCAGTAAGGCATGCCATCATTCACTTTGAACAGGACTGTGTGTTTACAGGCAGTTGGGCCTGCCATCATTCACTTTGAACTGGACTGTGTGTTTACAGGCAGTAAGGCCTGCCATCATTCACTTTGAACTGGACTGTGTGTTTACAGGCAGTAAGGCCTGCCATCATTCACTTTGAACTGGACTGTGTGTTTACAGGCAGTAAGGCCTGCCATCATTCACATTTACATTTACATTTAAGTCATTTAGCAGACGCTCTTAACTTTGAACTGGACTGTGTGTTTACAGGCAGTAAGGCCTGCCATCATTCACTTTGAACTGGACTGTGTGTTTACAGGCAGTAAGGCCTGCCATCATTCACTTTGAACTGGACTGTGTGTTTACAGGCAGTAAGGCCTGCCATCATTCACTATGAACTGGACTGTGTGTTTACAGGCAGTAAGGCCTGCCATCATTCACTTTGAACTGGACTGTGTGTTTACAGGCAGTAAGGCCTGCCATCATTCACTTTGAACTGGACTGTGTGTTTACAGGCAGTAAGGCCTGCCATCATTCACTTTGAACTGGACTGTGTGTTTACAGGCAGTAAGGCCTGCCATCATTCACTTTGAACTGGACTGTGTGTTTACAGGCAGTAAGGCCTGTCATCATTCACTTTGAACTGGACTGTGTGTTTACAGGCAGTAAGGCCTGCCATCATTCACTATGAACTGGACTGTGTGTTTACAGGCAGTAAGGCCTGCCATCATTCACTTTGAAGTGGACTGTGTGTTTACAGGCAGTAAGGCCTGACATCACTCACTTTGAACTGGACTGTGTGTTTACAGGCAGTAAGGCCTGCCATCATTCACTTTGAACTGGACTGTGTGTTTACAGGCAGTAAGGCCTGCCATCATTCACTTTGAACTGGACTGTGTGTTTACAGGCAGTAAGGCCTGCCATCATTCACTTTGAACTGGACTGTGTGTTTACAGGCAGTAAGGCCTGCCATCATTCACTTTGAACTGGACTGTGTGTTTACAGGCAGTAAGGCCTGCCATCATTCACTTTGAACTGGACTGTGTGTTTACAGGCAGTAAGGCCTGCCATCATTCACTTTGAACTGGACTGTGTGTTTACAGGCAGTAAGGCCTGTCATCATTCACTTTGAACTGGACTGTGTGTTTACAGGCAGTAAGGCCTGTCATCATTCACTTTGAACTGGACTGTGTGTTTACAGGCAGTAAGGCCTGCCATCATTCTCTTTGAACTGGACTGTGTGTTTACAGGCAGTAAGGCCTGCCATCATTCACTTTGAACTGGACTGTGTGTTTACAGGCAGTAAGGCCTGCCATCATTCACTTTGAACTGGACTGTGTGTTTACAGGCAGTAAGGCCTGCCATCATTCTCTTTGAACTGGACTGTGTGTTTACAGGCAGTAAGGCCTGCCATCATTCACTTTGAACTGGACTGTGTGTTTACAGGCAGTAAGGCCTGCCATCATTCACTTTGAACTGGACTGTGTGTTTACAGGCAGTTGCAACAGCATGTCTTTATATTATTAGAATGTATTCGCCAAAAGCCACAAAATACACCAGAATGGATTTCTGCAAATATGTAAATACCATGGGAGTCCACTTAGATTTGGGAACTTTACATTCCTGATCAAACAACAATGAAAAGGTAGACTCTCTCTCCCTCAGTTACACACGTCAACAACAACAAGATCAACAACCAAAGCTAGCCAGAGCAAGATGAGATAAAATCAAACGAAGGAACACGTTTACTGACACCAGTCAGTTCCACTTTAAAGTCATCCTATTTCTATGGCCTTTGTGCTTTCATAGGACTCCAACCAGACTATAAACCCTAATGTACTTATCTTAATGGCCACACACAATGTCTGTCATTATTTTGTCAACCATGGCCAGAAGAAGAGATCTCAGTGAAAAAAGGTTCTCAAAGGAGCATAGGGTGTGTGTGTGTGTGTGTGTGTGTGTGTGTGTGTGTCACAAGAGCTCAACCGAATTGAACACACAAAGACAGCATTTCCACCATCAACAAATGATGGAATTTCTCGCGGAAGAATGGTGTCGCATCCCTCCAATAGAGTTCTCGACACTTGTAGACTCTGTGCTAAAGCACATTGAAGATGTTCTTGCTCGTTGTGGCCCAACACCCTATTAAGACACTTTATGTTGGTGTTCCCTTTATTATGGCAGTTACCTGTATCTGGATTCCGATGCCTCTGATATAATGGCAGATCCTCCATGTTGGAATAGAGAGAAAGAGAGAGAAAAGGGAAAGAGAATGGAACACAGAAGAACGGGGTGGCAGGTTGCCATGGAAACGGAACATCACAGTGCCTGAGCAGATTGCAGATCGCTGCTGCTGCCCTCCTCCTCATCCCTCTCTTCTCCTTTTTTCCTTTTCCAGATTCTCAGCTCGAATGGGGGACAGGAACAGGTATAGAGCGAGAGAGAGAGAGAGACAGAGAGAGAGAGAGAGAGAGAGAGAGAGAGAGAGAGAGAGAGAGAGAGAGAGAGAGAGAGAGATGCTTCCTCAGATGAAATAGGCGTGTCTGTCTGTCAATGTGTTAAGGTTTGAGTGACGTTAAGCCTCACTGTAATGCCCTTGGGGAGACTAGGGGCTGAATACTGCTAGTCTCAGTTCTGCATGGTAACACTAATCATTTTAGTCCGGTGCACACACATGTGTAATAGCACTTACGTCATTGCTATTCCTATGGCATTTGGGTTAACATAGTAGTGTGTGCACGTTTGTTATGTTTTATGTGTGTATGTTAGTTGATGTGTTTTGTGTTTAACCTGGTGCCTCTGTCATCTCTCTGTCATGTCTCCCTATAACGGCAGGGACAATAATGGAGGACAGAATAGTGTGTGTGTGTGTGTGTGTGTGTGTGTGTGTGTGTGTGTGTGTGTGTGTGTGTGTGTGTGTGTGTGTGTGTGTGTGTGTGTGTGTGTGTGTGTGTGTGTGTGTGTGTGTGTGTGTGTGTGTGTCTGTGTCTGTGTGTGTGTGTGTGAGGCTTGCCCAGAGGCAGATCAACCAAGTAGCTGTGTGTTTGTGCCAGGGAGCAGAGCGGGCACTCAGTCCATCCACTCGATCCCTGGACGCTGGCACACAGGGTGTGGAGCCTCGTCCAAAACCCTCCTCTCCAATCCCTTCTTCCCAATCTCATCCCTCCTTCTCATCCCCCACGGGGCAGCAGGTGGCCTCCACTAAATACTGATCTGGCTGAATGAGCACGGGTGCAGTGGGGGGCATGTCCCCCTGCCAAATAGTGTCCCTCTGCTCCTAGGTGAGGGTGTGGCTGAGGTCTATGACTCATCGTCTCACATCTAAACAAACAGAATACACTGCAGATGAAGAGTCTGATCGACACTCCCTCCCTGGCCTAGGAACAGGGTGAACAAGACGAGAGAGACAGAACAGTAGAGACAGAGAGAGAGAACAGAAGAGACAGAGAGAGAGAGAACAGAAGAGACAGAGAGAGAGAGAACAGAAGAGAGAGAGAGAGCGAGAGAGAAAGAGAGAGAACAGAAGAGAGAGAGAGCAGAAGAGAGAGAGAACAGAAGAGAGAGCGAGAAAGAGAACAGAAGAGAGAGAGAGAAAGAGAGCGAGAGAGAGAACAGAAGAGAGAGAGAGAACAGAAGATAGAGAGAGAACAGGAGAGAGAGCAGAAGAGAGAGACAGAGAACAGAAGAGAGAGAGAGAACAGGAGAGAGAGAACAGAAGAGAGAGCAGGAGAGAGAGAGAGAACAGAAGAGAGAGCGAGAGAGAGAGCAGAAGAGAGAGAGAGCAGAAGAGAGAGAGAGAGAGAACAGAAGAGAGAGAGAGAACAGAAGAGAGAGAGAGAACAGAAGAGAGAGCGAGAAAGAGAGCGAAGAGAGAACAGAAGAGAGAGCGAGAGAACAGAAAAGAGAGCGAGAGAACAGAAGAGAGAGAGAACATAAGAGAGAGAGAGAAAGAGAAGAGAGAGAGAACAGGAGAGAGAGAGAACAGGAGAGAGAGAGAACAGGAGAGAGAGAGAACAGAAGAGAGAGAGAGAACAGAAGAGAGAGTAGGAGAGAGAGAGAGAACAGAAGAGAGAGAGAGAACAGAAGAGAGAGAGAGAACAGAAGAGAGAGAGAGAACAGAATGGAGAGAAAGAGAGAGAGAGAGAGAAACAGAAGAGAGTGAGAGAGCAGAAGAGAGAGAGAGAGAACAGAAGGGAGAGAGAGAGAACAGAAGAGAGAGAGAGAGAGAGCAGAAGAGAGAGAGAGAGAACAGAAGGGAGAGAGAGAGAACAGAAGAGAGAGCGAGAGAACAGAAGAGAGAGAGAACATAAGAGAGAGAGAGAACAGAAGAGAGAGAGAGAACAGGAGAGAGAGAGAGAACAGGAGAGAGAGAGAACAGGAGAGAGAGAGAACAGGAGAGAGAGAGAACAGAAGAGAGAGAGAGAACAGAAGAGAGAGTAGGAGAGAGAGAGAGAACAGAAGAGAGAGAGAGAACAGAAGAGAGAGAGAGAACAGAAGAGAGAGAGAGAACAGAATGGAGAGAAAGAGAGAGAGAGAGAGAACAGAAGAGAGTGAGAGAGCAGAAGAGAGAGAGAGAGAGCAGAAGAGAGAGAGAGAGAGAGAGAACAGAAGGGAGAGAGATGATAAAAAGAAGTGTGATCCTGTGTTTTAGTGAGTAAAGGAGATGGATGGAGTGGCTCTACTTCAGCTCTATACCGCTGCCAGGGAACTACTTATGCAGTCCAGGAGGAAGTACCGTAGTGGGGGACTGGGTTTAGGGACGGACACTGCTGTCAGGCTGTCCTTAAGGGGAACTGTTTTGGTGGTGAGGATGTGTGTCCCTGGGTATCTTTAGATAGGCGCACTGCGTGTAGGCTTGTGGGAAAGTGAAGTGGAGGAGGGAAGAGGAGAACAGATAGAGGGACACACTGGTTTCATGTACTCTCTCTTTCTCCCTCTCTCATTGTAGCTGCAGGAGAGCCTCTTAAGGCTCAAGTGGAAGCTGACCTCCATTTGTTGTGTATTTAAAAAAGAATGCATGCACTTAAGTGCTCCTCATTGTCTCCCGAGCTATGGCAACAGACAGGTATAGACAGACACTGAGTGAAAGTGGATACACACATGAAACGCCCAGGTACACTTAAAGAGACTGACACATTATCCCTATCTATCTGTATTTCTCTCTCTCTGTTTCTGTCTGTCTCTCTCTGTCTCTTTCTTTCTTTCTTTCACACACACACACACACACACACACACACACACACACACACACACACACACACACACACACACACACACACACACACACACACACACACACACACACACACACACACACACACACACACACACACACACACACACACACACACACACACACACACACACACAGCCCTGACTCTCTCTCTGTAGCTTTATATCTCCCAGGACAGTGCTCAGAGATGTTGAGATGGGCCCTGACCCACAGAGCAAAGAGTGAGAGTCGTTTAGACTTTAGTTAAACAAGGGCACTTACATTTTAAAGGGCCATAATCGTCAAAAAGGGAAACTGTAAAATCGATAGACGAGATGTTTAAAAAGACCAGGAAAGAACGGTAGGCGTGAATGTTGGTGGTGATAAGAATAGTTTGATGAGTAAGCGTGTGTCTATACAGGGCCTTCGGAAAGTATTCAGACCCCTTGATTTTATCCACATTTTGTTACGTTACAGCCTTGTTCTAAAATGTATTAAATAGTTTCTTTCCCTCATCAATCTAAACTCAATACCCCATAACAACAAAGCAAAAATACGATTTTAGAAAGTTTAGCCAATTTATAAAATAAAATACAACATTTATATAAGTATTCAGACCATCACTTTGTTGAAGCACCTTTGGCAGAGATTACAGCATCACATCTTCTTGGGTATGATGCTACAAGCTTGGCACACCTGTATTTGTGGAGTTTCTCCCATTCTTCTCTACAGATCCTCTCAAACTCTGTCAGGTTGGATGGGGAGTATCGCTGCACATTTATTTTCAGGTCTCTCCAGAGATGTTTGATCGGGTTCAAGTCCAGGCTCTGGCTGGGCCACTCAATGACATTCAGAAACTTGTCCCGAAGTCACTCCTGCGTTCATCTTGGCTGTGTGCTTAGGGTTGTTGTCCTGTTGGAAGGTGAACCTTCACCCCAGTCTGAGGTCCTGAGCGCTCTGGAGCAGGATTTCATCAAAGGATTTCTCTGTACTTTGCTCCTTTCACCTTTCCATGAATTTTGACTAGTCTTTCAGTCCCTGCGGCTGAAAAACATCCCCACAGCATGATGCTGCCACCACCCTGCTTCCCCGTAGGGATGGTGCCAGGTTTCCTCCAGAGGAAATGCTTGGCATTCGGGCCAAATATTTCAATCTTGGTTTCATCAGACCAGAAAATCTTGTTTCTCATGGTCTGAGATTCCTTTAGGTGCCTTTTGGCAAACTCGAAGCGGGCTGTCATGTGCCGTTGACTGATGATGTGCCTTTTACTCCACCATTTACTCTACCATGTGCCTTTTACTCTACCATAAAGGCCTGTTTGGTGGAGTGCTGCAGAGAGTGCTGCAGTTGGCCTTCTGGAAGGTTCTCCCATCTCCACAGATTAACTCTGCAGCTCTGTCAGAGTGACCATTGGGTCTTGGTCACCTCCTTAACCAAGGCCCTTCTCCCCTGACTGCTCAGTTTGGCTGGGTGGTCATCTCTAGGAGTCTTGGTGGTTTCAAACTTCTTTCATTTCAAGAATGATGGAGGCCACTGTGTTGTGGGGACCTTCAATGCTGCAGACCTTTTTTTTACCCTGTTCTTCGTGGTATCCAATTGTTTAGTAGCTACTATCTTGTCTCATCGCTACAACTCCCGTACGGGCTCGGGAGAGACGGAGGTTGAAAGTCATGCGTCCTCCGATACACAACCCAACCAAGCTGCACTGCTTCTTAACACAGCGCACATCCAATCCGGAAGCCAGCTGCACCAATGTGTCGGAGGAAACACAGTGCACCTGGCAACCTTGGTTAGAGCGCACTGCACCTGGCCCGCCACAGGAGTCGCTGGTGCGCGATGAGACAAGGGTATCCCTACCGGCCAAGCCCTCCCTAACCCGGACGACGCTGGGCCAATTGTGCGTCGCCCCACGGACCTCCCGGTCACGGCCAGTTACGACAGAGCCTGAGCACGAACCCAGAGTCTCTGGTGGCACAGCTGGTGCTGCAGTACAGCGCCCTTAACCACTGCGGCAACCGGGAGGCCCCTCTGCGGACATTTTTTGGTATCCTTCCCCAGCTCTGTGCCACGACACAATCCTGTCTCGGAGCTCTACGAACAATTCCTTCGACATCATGGCTTGGTTTTTGCTCTGACATGCACTGTCAACTTTGGGGCCTTATATAGGCAGGTGTGTGCCTTTGCAAATCATGTCCAATCGATTGAATTTACCACAGGTGGATTCCAATCAAGTTGTAGAAAAACCTGTTTTCGCTTTGTCATTATGGGATATTGTGTAGATTGATGAGGAAAACAATTAATGTAATCCATTTTAGAATAAGGCTGTAACGTAACAAAATATGGAAAAGGGAAGGGGTCTAAATACTTTCCCGAATGCACTGTATTTGTGGGCAGTTGTGTGTTTGTGTGTATGTGAGTGTGTGTGCCTTTGTGTGGATGCGTGCGTACTTATGTTGGGGTGTGTAAGTGGGGGCAAGATCTATATCCAGGTCACCACACAGATCCCTGTGATTCAACCAGCCCATTCTGGGCGTGCATCCAATCAGTACAGCCATCTGGTGGCCAATCAGGGCCCTTGCTGTGATGTCACAGTAACAGAGTTCAGGGTTCCGTGGGCTGCCTGGGAAGGTGTAAACGCTCTGACTCACGCTACTGGACCTCTGGGCTGGGGCTCAGGCTGGATGGTAGGGCCACATACTGCTGCCAGTCAGCCCCAACATGTGAGTGGGCTTGCCGGCAGGGGGTGAGGGAGTGGAGAACCCGACTGCTGAAGCAGGATGCCTGGATGTTAGGCTACTGGAAGCAGGTTGTGGTGAATGAATGTGGATGTGTGGCCATTGACTGGATTATCTGAGCTGGCCTGTATGCTGTGTAGTGTAGGTGGGCGTGATTACTTCTTGTGTTTGCCTATATGTGTGCATTTGTGTTTGTAATACACACTGCTGATACATACTCTTCACCTTTATTCTATAATGAAGGACTCACAATGCAGTCTGCCCACAGATGACAGCAATATCTGGATCCAAATGGAGGGTGGCAGGCGGCAGAGACAGACTACGTATGAGTTTGACTGACAGTCCTGTTAATTCTAATGGGATAAATATTTCAGAGCTGCCGTGTGAATACCACTGTAGTCTAAAACAGTCTTTCTGAGACCCACTCAGGTCTCCAAACTGCTGCCTCACAACCACCCTGATCCTGAATGAGGCACCCAGCTCTGGTGCCCTGAGCCAGAGGGAGGGGATGGAAAGGGAGGGGAGGCAGGACGGAGTGGAAATGTACCGTGCAGCACTGACACCACCTGCGGTTACGGGAGGGAGGAGGGGCTGGAAGGGTGGTAGAGCCAACTACAGGGCACTGGAGGAAAAGAGGAGAGTCAGGGAGGAGGAGGGGCTGGAAGGGTGGTAGAGCCCACTACAGGGCACTGGAGGAAAAGAGGAGAGTCAGGGAGGAGGAGGAAGAAGGAGCAGATGGGCTGGCTGAAACTTAACCTTAAAGGTCGTCAGTGATGAGGATCTGAGTGGTTCTATTGCGGCAGGGTAGCCTAGTGGTTAGAGCGTTGGACTAGTAATCAAAAGGTTGCAAGTTCGAATCCCCGAGCTGACAAGGTACAAATCTGTCGTTCTGCCCCTGAACAGGCAGTTAACCCACTGTTCCTAGGCCGTCATTGAAAATAAGAATTTGTTCTTAACTGACTTGCCTAGTTAAATAAAGGTAAAAAAAAAAATATGTGAATATTTCATGTGCGTTTATACTTCATACACTGTACTGCATGGCATAATAATATTATTCACTAGTCGTCACAACCCACTACCAAAATATCAATACAGTTAGATACAGTACTATGCTGATGTTACTACTACATACATTATATATATACAGTATAGAGCACTGCAGTATTTGCTCAGTATTCCATTGTGCACTTAACTCAAAACTAGCTTGTGGTATTAATGCAAATCTGCTGGCCCAAAATATACAGTGGATCAGCGGGCTTGTGATTATTAAGGCCAGTTAAATCCAACTGTTCTCCCTACAGCACTTATCAGATCAGTAGACTATGAGCAGCCAGCTAACCCACAGCACGGGACTTACTATCTAACACAAGCCATAAGCCGTGTTCAATAGGCATGACAAGGATAAACATCAGTGAAAACGTCCCAGGGTCGTCATCGGCCGTATGTACGCCCATAAGAGGATCCGGCACCTCTCCGTTTTGGACTGTTTTGTTGCGGAACTTATTTGGCAGGATCCTCTTATGGGCGTACATACGGCCGATGACGTTTGGCCGACATACGGCCGATTTATTTGGCAGGATCTGGTAACTCTTGTAGCATGAAAAAGAATTGTCACTTTTTGCAATGTAAAAATGTGAATAAACGTGATCAAAGTTCATTGGCGTTGCCTCTTCATTTCTATGATCTCTCTCCCTCTCTCTGCTCTGATAGACATGAGCAACTCTCATCTCTCCAGCGTTGTACTTGATTTATTTCCTTAAAAGCAACATAGCCGTGGGAAGGGTTCTGGAGGAGCTGCATCACGACTGATCAATTGAAATAAATTTACCACAGTTATAGAATTACTGCTGTCGGTTCAGAGACAAAATATCAACCTCCAAATATTGTTTTCCAAAGTAAAACTAGAGAGCGAATAAGCTTTTAGCCAGTGTATTATATACATTGGGTGAGTCAGTGAAACTGGAAAGAGTTTGTCGGACTATAATTTCCTCCTCATATTGTAGCCTACAACATGGGTCTAGGAGGCTGTTGATGGATTTAACACTAGGTCATTTTAATTGATCTCAGATTGTCATTTCGATCATTTGTGCAGTATAAAAACAGATTCTGCCAAAGTCTCCCATCATGTAGAATTGAGTGAAATGTGTTTATAAAAGAGAAACATTTTCCCTGACCCCAGGCCACTAAAATGTTCCCCATGTGTGCAACTTCTGTAAGTGCCTCAACTCTACTGCTCTATGTCCCAATGCAAAATGTGATGATATGCATGCAATGCTTTATTATAAATGTGATGATATGCATGCAATGCTTTATTATAAATGTGATGATATGCATGCAATGCTTTATTATAAATGTGATGATATGCATGCAATGCTTTATTATAAATGTGATGATATGCATGCAATGCTTTATTATAAATGTGATGATATGCATGCAATGCTTTATTATAAATGTGATGATATGCATGCAATGCTTTATTATAAATGTGATGATATGCATGCAATGCTTTATTATAAATGTGATGATATGCATGCAATGCTTTATTATAAATGTGATGATATGCATGCAATGCTTTATTATAAATGTGATGATATGCATGCAATGCTTTATTATAAATGTGATGATATGCATGCAATGCTTTATTATAAATGTGATGATATGCATGCAATGCTTTATTATAAATGTGATGATATGCATGCAATGCTTTATTATAAATGTGATGATATGCATGCAATGCTTTATTATAAATGTGATGATATGCATGCAATGCTTTATTATAAATGTGATTTCTTTCTTCTTCATGTGTTCCTGTACCTCAGAGCTCCCCAGGTCAACCCGGTCACTCTCAGGTCACCCTCACGATTTACAAATTAAGCACTGGGGCAGGGTGAGCTGAGTGGAATGTCATGGCATCACGGCAGACGCAATGGAACAGAGGGAGCCCACACACTAAACCTTGATTTTATTTCATGCAGCTAGAGAGAAAGGGAGGGAGGTTGTGTATACATGTGACTAGAGGTGTTATCCTAGCGGTGTACCTCCAGATGTGATAAGAGTATCCTGTTTCTTTGAATGAAGTTCTCTCTCTCGCTCTCTCGCCCTCCCTCCCTCCCTCCCTCCCACCCTCCCTCCCTCTTCAAATCCACCTCTCGCTGTGTTGTGAATGACACAAGACATATACCGTCCCTGGAGAGTATGGTACCTTGTCATTCATTGTGGCAGTGGGAGCTGATGGATCACAATGACTGAGAGAAACACAATGGCAAGAGGTCACCTTTTAAATCTGTTTTTGTCAGTGTGCTGTAGATGTGGATTCCTACTAATGAAGTTGGTTATTTTCTGTTATAAGGACTTACTAATCAAACTTTAAATGCCTCCATTGCAAATAAATAATGAATAAATAATCACAAAAGTCAGTAATTGTTTGTAAATTAAACAGACTAAATGATTCATATAAGAAGAATGCTGAAAACAAATATAGAATTTAAATGTTGAATGTCATTTAATGGAATACTGTAATTTTGGTTGTGAGAGACTAGAAACTTTTATGGTAACTGCATAGTTGCATGTGAATGCTGTAGACATCAATAACATTCACTTTAAAACATTAGAGGCCAAATACATTTTGGCAGAGGGATAATAGAGCCTTGGCAGGGGGGCCCGCCGCACTGATGTGGCAGGGGAAACACTGCTGTAGACTTGGTTCTGACAGTGTCAATGTGTATGAGACAGAGCGCTGCTCACTGGGGTGTGTCTGGGGGGAAAATGAAAAGTGACAGAAAGCTGACGGAGGGATGAGAAACAATGTTTGTCCTTTACCGGCAGATAAAGGCAGATCAACATGTGTTACGCAGATATGGTCCCCAAGGTGGACATGGGATGGCTAATACAGAGGGTTCCATGCATGAGTGGAATTCCCATGCCTGTAAATCAGCAGCATCTATAGCCAGCTAGCATACTGAGCTAGCTATGCTAAGGACTTTAAACCCAGAACAGTGTGTGGAACCCAAGAGGTAGATATTTCTAAACCCAGCTAGCATACTCTAGCTAGTGATGCTAAAAACGTTAACCATTTGTAACACTCGTCGTAGGTGGAAGAAGGAGAGGACCAAGGTGCAACGTGGTAAGTGTTCATGTTGTAAATTTAATCAAAACTGAACACTAAACAAAATATCGAGAACGAAACAGCCCTGTCAGGTGATACACACAAAACAGAAAACAACTACCCACAACTCAAGGGCGAAACCAGGCTGCCTAAGTATGGTTCTCAATCAGAGACAACGATTGACAGCTGCCTCTGATTGGGAACCATACCAGGCCAAACACATAGAAATACAGACATAGAACAAAACATAGAACACATAATAATTCACATGTCCTTTTGCTGCAGGATTATATTTATGCTGTAGCAAACTGGCTGAGATTAAGATCCTACATCTGTAGAACAGTGTGTGTAAACCATAGAGATAGATACATATAAACCCAGCTAGCATACTTAGCTAGTGGTGCTAGTGATGCCTAAGACATTAACCAGAGAACAGTGTGTGTGAATCATAGAGACAGATACATTTAAACCCAGCTAGCATACTTAGCTAGCGATGCTAATAATGCTAACCAGAGAATAGTGTGTGTGAACGATAGAGACAGCTACATCTAAACCCAGCTAGCTTTCTCAGCTAGCGATGCTAACCAGTGAACAGTGTGTGAACCATAGAGATAATAATAATAATAATAATAGATGCATATAAACCCAGAGTGTAATCAGCTAGAGATCCTAATGATGCTAACCAGAGAACAGTGTGTGAGAACACTGCATGGTGATAATAAGACAGCAATTGGCTGCTGACATCATTATAGATAATCTTTGCTCATTTTGTGCTGTGAGACAAAAGGCATGGGAAATCATTCCTTTAACAAGGAAACATGTATTTGTTTGTGGATTAGGATGACACACCCGAGCCCTATCCCTCCTCCACCATCTGCCCCTCCTCTCTTTCCACCTCACCCTCCATGTCCACCCTGAGATGGAGGGTTCAGAATGGAGGAGGATGGAGAGGTGGGGCAGTTGGAAAGAAGGCAGAGTGCAGGTCGAGGGAAAGTCTGACGGCGTCTGCAGCGTGTGTCTAATTGAGCGCTGTGTAGTTAATTGTTTGTGTGTAGGAGGGGAGAAATCAATCTGTTTTCTCACTGCCGTGACTTCTGGGCCCTGGGCTGATAGACTAGAGCTGGCAGACACACTAATCTCTGCCAAAAAAACAAAAAGCAAACCTTATTTTCTCTTGCACACTCACACATCTTCCCCCTCCTCACAGACATGCAAACAGGCACACGCATGTAGCACACACACACACACACACACACACACACACACACACACACACACACACACACACACACACACACACACACACACACACACACACACACACACACACACACACACACACACACACACACACACACACACACACACACACACATGTATACACACATGTGCACGTGCACACAAACAGACACAGACACAGAAACACAGTCACACACACACCCCGAAGGAGAAGAAGAGGATGTGCATGAGGGGGTTATTGAGTCAGGGTGAAGTCAGATCCATCCATCGATCGACCACTGGCTGAGAGAGAGAGAGAGAGAGAGAGAGAGAGAGAGAGAGAAGAGGAACGTGAGACCTTCGCAGGTCAGAGAGAGAGAGAGAGACAGGGGGGAGAGAGAGAGAGACAGGGGGGATAGAGAGAGAGACAGGGGGGAGAGAGAGAGAGAGACAGGGGGGAGAGAGTGAGAAGAGGCATGTGAGACCTGCGCAGGTCAGAGAGAGAGAGACAGGGGGAGAGAGAGAGAGACAGGGGGAGAGAGTGAGAAGAGGCATGTGAGACCTGCGCAGGTCAGAGAGAGAGAGAGAGATACGGGAGAGAGAGAGATGGGGGAGAAAGAGAGAGATGGGGAGAGAGAAAGAGAGGACAGTGGGCTATAAAGAGAAAGAGAAAACATTCTAGCTGTAATAGAGAGCTGTTTTAAATGCAGCTCAAGGTTTGAAAAATAGCTACAATAAGATAAGAAAGTCAGATAAGCTATCATTGGTCTAAACATTGGGTACAGCCTCGCTGACTGAGTAAACTGGGTCTATATGACACATTAACAAATCAATGGAATAGAAACAGATACATTAATTACAATTAATTGTTATCATCGTCCTTTTATCGATAGCAATTGCTATAGATTATTGTGTCATTAATATATCATTAGCTCATGAACAAAACAACCACATTCCAAATTAACATAAAAATGCCCTCTATAAATAATTTGTTCATTACCATGTTTGGCTAATACGCTCATTTACATGTGTTTAGTTATTTTTAAGGATCCTTCCATTTATGACTGAGTGTTTCTGTCAGAGCAGAACGTCTATTTGCATTTTATCTCTTCTACCAAAGAGAAACAGGGCTTTTGTTTGGTGCACCGACCCACCCTGTGAAGAAGAGAGAGAAGGGAGGGTGTGTTGGTGGTGGAAGGAGGATTTTGCAGTCAAAGCATGTCGTCTAAATTATTTACTTGGTCTCTAAATGAGATCAGAGTACCGGCACCATTCTGATCTCATTTGAGCCCTAGCTCCTCTCCCATTGGTCATCTATAGCCTCCGGAACGGCTGTGAACTCCCTTTTGATTGGCAGGGACTTATTTATTTTTCAGCCATGTGAAAACCTCCTTCATTATTGATGGGAATGAAGAGCTCCTGAGGTAGAATAGGATCTGATGAGGACAAGAGGATAACATAGGATAAGGAGGAGAGGAGAGGAGAGTGCTGCTCTCTGCAGAGGGATGGAGGAATGGGGAGAGGAAGAGGAGGAGTACGAACAGTACTGTATGATGAGGACAAGAGGAGAAAATAGGATCAAGAGGAGGAGGAGGAGCTCTCTCACTTCAGAGGGCTGGAGGGATGAGGTGGAGGACAAGTACAAACAATAATGTACTATATTGTGGTCTGCCACCACTCTCACAAACCGCACATCTCTCGAGGGGTTATTTTATTGTCTGTCTTTATCCTGCTAGTTCTCTTTTCTCTGGCAGACCTTCATAGCTAACAAAGTAGCTATGGCAGAGTAGCAGAGAGGGAATGATTCAGACAGAGTGACCAGACGCCCGGGACCAGGGGAACAGAAGGGAGAAAGGTCACATGAAACACCAGGCTCCATGGAGACTGGCCGGCCAGAAAGAATGTGTCGATGAACTGATGTGCTCAGGCCTTCGGGGACAGGGGGAGATGGAGGGAGAAATGAGAGAAAAGAAAGCTAAATAAACTGAAATAGGAAGGGAGAGGAGTCGAGGTGGGAGGGGGGTGTGAAGGTACTGTATGGTTGTGTGTGTGCAGTTGGGATAATTTCTGTGTGTGTGTGTGTGTGTGTAGTCTCAGCCCCCCATGAGCATTAGGCGGGAAGCAGATAGAGAAGAGAACAGACCCTCTGGATCCACTCCATGCTCTAATGGGCCCTCCCCTCATAGCCTCCCTAGAAAAGCCTTCCAGCACCACTCTGTTGGTAATTAACAAGAGCAGACAGTGGAAAGCAGCAGCACCTGTTACTGTGTGACTGGGGCTGTGGGCTGTGTCTCCCTCCGCTCCTCTCTAATAACCAGTCCACCACACCAATACCATCCTCCTTTCCACCCCCAGGGAGTCGGTAAGGAGTGTGTGAGGCGGGGGGAGAGAGGATGGATGGGTGTGGTAATGCCACGTTGGTTGTCCCAACAATGTCTGGGTGGACGTGTGGTGCTGTGCGTTTCTATGGATTGGAAAGGAGGTGTGTGTGTGTGTGTGTGTTTGCATGTGCGTGCTGTGGCCCTATATAGACCTTTGTGCTCACCTGTCAGCAACAGTATGCAAGAGCTAGGCTTTTAGTCCATATTACCACATGCACTTCAGACTTTTTTCCAGTGTGGTATAAATGTGTGAACAGGAAAACGTCATTTGTCCATGACTGATTCAGGGGCTACAAATGGATCGGCAGAGCAGATCCATGTGTGAGTGTTTATACTCAGACTTCTATATTTCTTCCTTTAATTAGTCTTGAGTGATGGCCTTGGAGGCTGGTGCTGGTGTGCACGTATGTGTGCGTGCGTATGTGGGTGCATGCCTGTGTGAGTGATGCCTGTGTGAGTGATGCCTGTGTGAGTGATGCCTGTGTGAGTGATTCCTCCGTGAGTGAGAAGGGCACGTCAGACAGGCCTGTTGTGTCAGAATCTCCTTTCTGTCTACCAACCCTGAGCTGGGGAACCTTGACAGGCAGAATGGGGTCAGCACCATCAAACTGCATACATCACACTCACACACGCACGCACACACACACACACACACACACACACACACATACACACACACGTGTGCAGATAGACATGTGTACACACAGATACACTATAGACAGACACACTCATGTAATTGGCACATACTCAGTGAAAAACAATGTCTCCCATGAGACAGAGAAACCAATATAGAACTGTGAGTTAAAAAGTAGTGCATTGAAGTTTAGTAGACTTAGTAGTTGATGGTATTGACACAGAAGACAGTGAGGCTTCCTTTTGGCCATAGAAATCCCATGAAAAGAATGTCAGCCTATTTTAAAATGTCACTCTCTTTTTGTTCCCGATCCTTGCTCCACTTTGTGTCACAGATCTAAACTGGGTCATCATCACATGTTGTGCCCCGGTGTGCTCATCTGTGTGCGAGTGCCTAATGTGTGTGTGTGTTCCCATGTTCCTGTGTGTGTGTTCCCATGTTCCTGTGTGTGTGTTCCCATGTTCCTGTGTGTGTGTTCCCATGTTCCTGTGTGTGTGTTCCCATGTTCCTGTGTGTGTGTTCCCATGTTCCTGTGTGTGTGTTCCCATGTTCCTGTGTGTGTGTTCCCATGTTCCTGTGTGTGTGTTCCCATGTTCCTGTGTGTGTGTTCTCATGTTCCTGTGTGTGTGTTCTCATGTTCCTGTGTGTGTGTTCCCATGTTCCTGTGTGTGTGTTCTCATGTTCCTGTGTGTGTGTTCCCATGTTCCTGTTTGTGTGTTCCCATGTTCCTGTGTGTGTGTTCCCATGTTCCTGTGTGTGTGTTCCCATGTTCCTGTGTGTGTGTTCCCATGTTCCTGTGTGTGTGTTCCCATGTTCCTGTTTGTGTTCCCATGTTCCTGTTTGTGTTCCCATGTTCCTGTTTGTGTTCCCATGTTCCTGTTTGTGTTCCCATGTTCCTGTGTGTGTGTGTGTGTGTGTGTGTGTGTGTGTGTGTGTGTGTGTGTGTGTGTGTGTGTGTGTGTGTGTGTGTGTGTGTGTGTGTGTGTGTGTGTGTGTGTGTGTGTGTGTGTGTGTGTGTGTGTGTTCCGCTGTATGCATGAGTAAGTCACACATTTATTCATGTATGAGCATCTACTGTATATTCCCACACTCTCAGAATTGGTGCGAGTTGATTCAAATGAATCCCAAAGCTGGATAAATGACTCTCTATTTCATTCAGCTTTAATAATCATCTAGCATCTCCAAATTATACACAAGTGTTCATTATCTGTGTTAAAGGTATTTAGTGTTAGAGGTCTTTAGTGTCAAAGGTCTTTAGCTGTGTTAAAGGTCTTTAGTGTTAAAGGTATTTAGTGTTAGAAGTCTTTAGTGTTGAAGGTATTTAGTGTTAGAGGTCTTTAGTGTTAGATGTCTTTAGTGTCAAAGGTCTTTAGCTGTGCTTGTTATAGAGGAGGGACAAAAGGGAAGGAGAGCAAAACAAGAGAGGAGAAAGTGGAGTACAGAGTGAATAGACTGTGTGTGTGTGTGTGTGTGTGTGTGTGTGTGTGTGTGTGTGTGTGTGTGTGTGTGTGTGTGTGTGTGTGTGTGTGTGTGTGTGTGTGTGTGTGTGTGTGTGTGTGTGTGTGTGTGTGTGTGTGTGTGTGTGTCCACAGATGAATAGACAGTGATAATAACACACATCTCCCAGCCCCTCTGTCCCTAATGAAGATGGATCAGGCTGGGCTGTGTGGTGGGCAAACTACGTGGCACCATGCCAATCACACACACACGCAACTGGTGCCACACAGGGACTGGAGAGAGGAAGAGAGAGAGAGGGAGAGAGAGGGAGACGGGGGGGGTGTTAGTTAGTACCATTATTATGTTATCAGAATCCCATGGTTGGCACCTCATAAGATTAATGTCAGGGACATTACTTATCCCTCTTGTTGTTATTTAGGCTTAATGGTTATGGTAAATGATGCATTTACTTCCACTGATTTGTTATGTGATTCATGTCGACAAAGTAGACAGGGTGGGATGAGGGATACAAAGTATCTCTAATTTGAATTTGAGTTAGTGGGGGGGAGAAGAGAGAGGGAAGCAGAGACAAAAGTAAACAGATAGAGAGACAGAGACACAGAGAGAGACAGAGAGAGAGAGAGCCCAGACTGTAGCATCACCAGTGTAAATGGCATATCGTGAGGCTCACCATGGCCCTGTTTTGTGTGATGAGACAGGTGGGCACTGAGGTCACTTCCTCCCTGTGCGTGGCGGTTGCCGTCAGAGACGGCTGGTGACATGGCCTCCTGTTGCATCAGTAATAATAAACAGTGACAACTCCCCCCGTCCCCTCAAACAACTATAAATCATAGGCTACGCCGTGATAGAGAACGCCAACACAGAGATACACAGGGAGCACGCTCCTCACTGTACTGCCTGTAGCATGGTGTCAACACTGACTGACTGGAGAGACTATCTCTGTCTCTAGTACCACACACGCAGACTGACGGGCAGTGGCAGAGATACTGCAGCTATCACCCATACACACACGGCCTGCCAAACAGGCACACACACATGAATGCCGGGACACACACATGCACACCCAACACACACACCTTCAGTCTGGTTGGGCAGGATAACATGCCCTGTGGCCGCTGATTGTTCTCTATCAGCTGTCTCTGTAAAAGGTGGTGTTCTAATTGGCTGTACCAGTCAGGGGGAGGGTGCTTGGAAAGGAGAGTCAGGTACTGCACTTCCAGTAGACATATGATGGGTATAGATTCATTGGACACTGTGCTATCAAACCTCCAAACGAGCTTCAATGCCATACAGCACTCCTTCCGTGGCCTCCAACTGCTCTTAAACGCGAGTAAAACCAAATGCATGCTTTTCAACCGATCGCTGCCTGCACCCGCATGCCCGACTAGCATCACCACCCTGGATGGTTCCAACCTTGAATATGTGGACATCTATAAGTACCTAGGTGTCTGGCTAGACTGCAAACTCTCCTTCCAGACTCACATCAAACATCTCCAATCAAAAATCAAATCCAGAGTCGGCTTTCTATTCCGCAACAAAGCCTCCTTCACTCACGCTGCCAAGCTTACCCTAGTAAAACTGACTATCCTACCGATCCTCGACTTCGGCGATGTCATCTACAAAATGGCTTCCAACACTCTACTCAGCAAACTGGATGCAGTCTATCACAGTGCCATCCGTTTTGTCACTAAAGCACCTTATACCACCCACCACTGCGACTTGTATGCTCTAGTCGGCTGGCCCTCACTACATATTCGTCGCCAGACCCACTGGCTCCAGGTCATTTACAAGTCCATGCTAGGTAAAGCTCCGCCTTATCTCAGTTCACTGGTCACGATGGCAACACCCATCCGTAGCACGCGCTCCAGCAGGTGTATCTCACTGATCATCCCTAAAGCCAACACCTCATTTGGCCGCCTTTCGTTCCAGTACTCTGCTGCCTGTGACTGGAACGAATTGCAAAAATCGCTGAAGTTGGAGACTTTATCTCCCTCACCAACTTCAAACATCAGCTATCCGAGCAGCTAACCGATCGCTGCAGCTGTACATAGTCTATAGGTAAATAGCTCACCCTTTTCACCTACCTCATTCCCATACTGTTTTTATACTGTTTTTATTTATTTACTTTTCTACTCTTTTGCACACCAATATCTCTACCTGTACATGCCCATCTGATCATTTATCACTCCAGTGTTAATCTGCAAAATTGTATTATTCGCCTACCTCCTCATGCCTTTTGCACACATTGTATATAGACTGCCCATTTTTTTCTACTGTGTTATTGACTTGCTAATTGTTTACTCCATGTGTAACTCTGTGTTGTCTGTTCACACTGCTATGCTTTATCTTGGCCAGGTCGCAGTTGCAAATGAGAACTTGTTCTCAACTAGCCTACCTGGTTAAATAAAGGTGAAATAAAAAATAAAAATAGATGAAAGTCACTAGAGATGAGTAGAGGTGAGTGTGTTATGATTTATGGAGAAAGGAGGACAGAGGTGCTTCTAGAGGGGGAAAGAATGGTACATGAGAGTATGTATGTTGAGTGAAGTGAAAGCTCTCTGTCTCTGTCCTCTCTCTCTCTTCCTTCTTTATCTTTTTCTCACGCTTTACTCTATCTCCCTCCCTTTCTCCCTTACTCCCTCCTTCTCTCTCTCCCGTCTTCTCTCCCCCTCCCTCCCCCTCTCTCCGTCCCCCATCTCCCTCTCTGGCTCTGTCCTCTCTCCCCCCTCCCTCCCTCTCTCCCCCCTCCCTCCCTCTCTCTCTCCCGTCCTCTCTCCCCCCTCCCTCCCTCTCTCTCCGTCCCCCATCTCCCTCTCTGGCTCTGACTGTGACACCAGCTCTGTTTGATATCCTACCACTGTGTTCTGCTGCTCTGCAGATTCCCCTGTCTCATTTGCATTCTCTTATCGCACATAGTTCCATTAATGTCTTCCACGTTTAATGTCTCCTCCCTCCGCCTCCTTCCCTCTGTTTTCCTCAAATGTGCTTCATTTTTTTTACGTCTCCCCCTGTTTTTTCAGCGGGGCTGTATTCCCTGTCGACGGCGATACAGCTCTCTGCTCAGCCAGAGTTAGTAATCAAACACATTCGCCTCTTAATACACAGGCCATTACATGAGGTCTGATGTTCCATCTGCACATGGCCTAGCACAATGGTATCATTATAGAAAGAGCCTCGCCTGCAGCTCCTGCTACAGTAGGACTAGCTCCCATCTCCCAGCCCTCAGTCCTCCCTGTCTCCTTAACAGACCCGCCTAGCCAGTAAATAGAGACAGAGTGTAAGCATGATCTGCCCTGAATGTGCTAGTGATAATGTCAGTGTGATCTGCCCTGACCTGAATGTGCTAGTGTTGTTTGTTGTTAGCATTATCTGGCCAAAATGTTTTAGCGTTAGCATTAGGCCTACTTAACCTGAATGCGCTTGTGTTAGCTTGTGTTATGGTTACAGAGTGGGGTAGCCTTTGGCTAATGGCTAATGCCACTGACTTGAGCAGTGATATCGTTAGCCGTAAGATGGTGGTGGTAGTGTTAGCTGTAAGACTATACTATGGTGTACCGTTAGCGATAGCCTCACCATCCGTCCTGAAACAGGATCAGTGTTGTTAACTAATCTGACCTGTAATGTTAGTTAGCCAGAATATGCCAGTCAGTGTGGGCTACACAGAATAGGCTGCCTCAGTGTATCCTAATGTAGTGGTAATAACAGTTTGACTAAGGCAGTGGTACAGTGCAGTGCTAAGTGCTATCATAATAAATGGTAGCAGGCTAGTATAGTGCTTGTATAAATATTCTGTGTACTCTGTGATATCTGCAGCACAAAGACCAGAGTGATATTCAGACAGGAGAAAAGTATAGTTTATGTGTGTTGGGGTCCTACTGTATTTTGACACTACAAATAATCATTTTCAGACAGAACTGCGCCTCAGCACTCAACGTCACTTTTAGTTTATACTGATAAAAGCCCAACACTTTCCTCGTTACAGAATAATCCGATTCCTAGCATTCTGTTGATGGGGGATTTTGACACACACACAGAAACATTGGCAAATGTGTCTAAATTGTCACTCACTAATTTACATAATCATGAAATTAAATTTGACTGTCATACCTTATTCCATGTCCTGAAACGAGAGTTTGACAGTAAAAGGCGATCCAATGCCTCCCACTCCGGAGCACTCTGACGCAGATGGCAGTGGTAATGATATTTCATGGTATGTCTGTTACGTTTTGAAAGGAAAAGTGGGATAATTATATTCATTTTGGAGAGTGATTAGTTTTGCGGGGGTGAAGGAGTAATTCATTAATTACATTTCATCTACATCTGTGGTCACACCTCCCTGTATTGCTGATACTTGCGTAGACACTGTGATGGAGTCTGGTAGACTGTTACATTCCAGAGGTTCTAATGAGTCAGAGCTACGGCCCCCAAGCCCCTTTTGTTATTATTATTGATTTATTTCACCTTTATTTAACCAGGTAGGCCAGTTAAGAACAAGTTCTCATTAACAACTGCGACCTGGCCAAGATAAAGCAAAGCAGTGCAACAAAAAACAACAACACAGAGTTACACATAAACACATGTACAGTCAATAACACAATAGAAAAATCCAAATACAGTGTGTGAAAATGGGTTAATAAATAGGCCATAGTAGCGAAGTAATTACAATTTAGCAAATTAGAAGTGTAGATTATGATGTGCAAGTAGAAATACCTGTGTACAAAAGAGCAAATTTAGTTTGCTAGCGATGCGCCTGGCTCGAGGCTAACTGGTGCTAGCTACTATAACCACTCGGTAGCAGCTAGTTAGCTGCGATGAACTGATGCAAAGATCCAGAGCTCACGGCAGGATTCCAGTGATGTCGTGTTCGTGAAGAGTCCGAGAGGCATCAGCTGTGTAGCCGAGTGATCATAAGGTCCACTGAGCAGGCTGGGAGATGGGCCTGGCTCAAGGCTAGCTTAGGGGCCTGGCCACTCGGTAGCAGCTAGCCAGCTGCGATGACCTGTAGTAATGGTCCAGAGCTTACGACAGGAATTCAGGGATGTAGTGGAGAAAAGCAGTCCGATATGCTCAGGGTTGATTTTTAAAATTGTATTTATCCGTTATTTTACCAGCTAAGTTGACTGAGAACACATTCTCATTTACGACCTGGAGAATAGTTACAGGGGAGAGGATATCGTGCTGTGCAGACTGGCTGGTATTATCCAGGCTAAAAGTTAAAGTTAAAGGTAAAGTCCGCTAGCAGTGGCTAACAATGACTAAATAGTTAGTAGCTAATTAGCTGGTTAGCTTCTGATGCAGGTTCTAGCAATAAGGTCGAAAAATAGCAGCTCGGTATCACATTGGGTGAGGCATTGGGTGAGGTTGCCGGAAGGTATATTTAATTTTAAAATGGAAAAAGAGATATTGAAACATATTGAAATATATACAAAAAAGACGAAACAAAAACATTACATTTACACAGCGACAAACACGTCTGCACTGCTACACCATCTTGGACTAATATGAGTAACCCCTACACATCTGTCTCTTCAGTCAGTGTCATCCTATCCCGACCAGTGTTTCCCAACCCCCAACGGTACACATTTTTGTTGTAGCCCTGGACAAGCACCCCTCATAAGGGGCTCCCGAGTGGCGCAGTGCTCTAAGGCACTGCATCTCAGTGCTAGAGGCATCACTACAGACACCCTGGTTCAAATCCAGGCTGTATCACAACTGGCAGTGATCGGGAGTCCCATAGACAGTCATTGTAAATAAGAATGTGTTCTTAACTGACTTTTAAATAAAGGTTCAATAAATAATAATAATTCAGCTCATTGAGGGCTTGATGATTAGTTGACAAGTTGAATCAGGTGGTTACAATGAAAATGTACTGTTGAGGGAACTATTGGGGGTAGGGTTGGGAAACACTGGTCTAGTATCTATGATAGAACTGGCTCTGGTGACAGAGCCAGTGTATTCTAGTGCGTTAGATCTGGGCTGAGACCGAACCAAAGAGGCAGATGCTCAGTGAATAACATGTCAAATGTATCTGTACAGTAGCTCTACTGGCCAACATTTAATACTACCATCTTACTGGCTGTTTGGTTTGGTCTCAGCCCAGATCTAACACACTGGAATACAAAGATCCTCTATCTGTCACTACACTGTCACCAGAGCAAGTAAAACCATTACAGAGAATACAGAGAATACAAAGAGTGTATACATGGGAAGAGGCTCAGAAACTGCTGCTCCAATAAATCCCTGATCACGCTGTTACTGTAAGCAGTGTCATCACGACAGTGTTGGCTAGCAAAACTGATCATGCAATGTATGGAAGTAATCACTTCTCGTGTCTTCTTATATCGGTTTAGAAACGTCTCTGTTCTGTGATAGATTCTCAGCATAGCAGACGTTCCGTTAAGTACTAGACCGTATGACCTCTGATGACCTGGATTCTACTGTAATTACTGTACCAGTCATTCCATTCCCTTTGTTACTCACATTTAATTACAGTACCAACTCACAATCCATGTTTGAGTTGAATTGGCTCGATAGAAGACATGTTTTCATACTTACCCTCTCTTAGACCTCAGTCTTTCCCTGAAACATTTGAGGTCTAACCATCAATCCTAATCGCTCACGGAATGACTGAGCGTCATCTTAAAATACCCCGACTCTTCTATCCGTGAGGTAACTAGCTATCATAACTCATGACTGTCAAGCTAAAGAGACCGTCGGTGCCTTTTTTTCCCACGAGCATTGGAGTGTACTTGTCTCTTTCTGTGTTCGCCATCTTGCACCGTTTCCTGAGTTGTTTACGTTACATAGCTCATATTGAAAGCTATTGAAATGCTGAAGTTACTGAGGGTTGCCAGGGCCGTTTATTTGGCGTTCAGGTGTAAATGAACTTCTGACGATGCAGTAGCATTAGTCAAATCACCTGCGTGGATCTATAGGCCTCCGACCACAAACTGACCAGACACCACTCAGTCAGCACGACCATGCCACACATTGACCTGACCACACGGTCATGTCTTGACCTCACACTCATCATGCGATTGTGAGTTTATTGGCGTGGGTGTGGCGCAGTGTCTATGGAGGCTATAGTTACAGTACTGTAGTGGCAAGAGAACGGTATACACTACAGTAGGCCTAGTACTGTGTACTACTGTGTACTACTTGCCAATTGTAATCACTTATTTAGTCATTTATTAAGTAATTGTCCATTCACATCCATCCATTTCTTTCTTGTCTGATATGGTTCTGGAGGCCTTGCTATGTTGACAGGGAAAAACATGGGTCCATCATGACAACCGAATCACACATTAGGAATGTGACCAAAATATCTTTTTACCACCTGAGGAACATTGCCAAGGTGCAGCCGTTTCTCTCTCAGGCTGATACAGAGAGACTCATCAATGCTTTTATTACAAGCAGGCTTGACTACTGTAATGTTCCAAAAAAGTAATTGTTGAACTGTAAAACATACAGAATGGTGCAGCATGGGTACTGACCAGGACCAGACAGAGAGCACACATTACAGCGTTTTTAAAGTCTCTGCACTGTAAAACGTACAGAATGGTGCAGCATGGGTACTGACCAGGACCAGACAGAGAGCACACATTACAGCGTTTTTAAAGTGTCTGTACTGTAAAACATACAGAATGGTGCAGCATGGGTACTGACCAAGACCAGACAGAGAGCATACATTACAGCGTTTTTAAAGTCTCTGCACTGTAAAACATACAGAATGGTGCAGCATGGGTACTGACCAGGACCAGACAGAGAGCACACATTACAGCGTTTTTAAAGTCTCTGCACTGTAAAACATACAGAATGGTGCAGCATGGGTACTGACCAGGACCAGACAGAGAGCACACATTACAGCGTTTTTAAAGTCTCTGCACTGTAAAACATACAGAATGGTGCAGCATGGGTACTGACCAGGACCAGACAGAGAGCACACATTACAGCATTTTTAAAGTCTCTGTACTGTAAAACATACAGAATGGTGCAGCATGGGTACTGACCAGGACCAGACAGAGAGCGCACATTACAGCATTTTTAAAGTCTCTGTACTGTAAAACATACAGAATGGTGCAGCATGGGTACTGATCAAGACCAGACAGAGAGCACACATTACAGCTCTGTTTTAAAACATAGTGCTCACGGGTACTGACCACCAGACAAAACATACAAAGTCTCTGTACTGAAAACATACAGAATGCAGCATGGGTACTGACCAAGACCAGACAGAGAGCACACATTACAGCGTTTTTAAAGTCTCTGTACTGTAAAACATACAGAATGGTGCAGCATGGGTACTGACCAAGACCAGACAGAGAGCACACATTACAGCGTTTTTAAAGTCTCTGCACTGTAAAACATAAGACCAGAATGGTGCAGCATGTACTGGGTACTGACCAAGACCAGACAGAGAGCACACATTACAGCGTTTTTAAAGTCTCTGCACTGTAAAACATACAGAATGGTGCAGCATGGGTACTGACCAAGACCAGACAGAGAGCACACATTACAGCGTTTTTAAAGTCTCTGTACTGTAAAACATACAGAATGGTGCAGCATGGGTACTGACCAGAACCAGACAGAGAGCACACATTACACAAAGTCTACAAAACATACAGTGTTTTTAAAGTCTCTGTACTGTAAAACATACAGAATGGTGCAGCATGGGTACTGACCAAGACCAGACAGAGAGCACACATTACAGCGTTTTTAAAGTCTCTGCACTGTAAAACATACAGAATGGTGCAGCATGGGTACTGACCAGGACCAGACAGAGAGCACACATTACAGCATTTTTAAAGTCTCTGTACTGTAAAACATACAGAATGGTGCAGCATGGGTACTGACCAGGACCAGACAGAGAGCACACATTACAGCGTTTTTAAAGTCTCTGTACTGTAAAACATACAGAATGGTGCAGCATGGGTACTGATCAAGACCAGACAGAGAGCACACATTACAGCATTTTTAAAGTCTCTGTACTGTAAAACATACAGAATGGTGCAGCATGGGTACTGACCAGGACCAGACAGAGAGCACACATTACAGCGTTTTTAAAGTCTCTGTACTGTAAAACATACAGAATGGTGCAGCATGGGTACTGACCAAGACCAGACAGAGAGCACACATTACAGCGTTTTTAAAGTCTCTGCACTGTAAAACATACAGAATGGTGCAGCATGGGTACTGACCAAGACCAGACAGAGAGCACACATTACACCGCAAAGTCTCTGTACTGTAAAACATACAGAATGCTGCAGCATGGGTACTGACCAGGACCAGACAGAGAGCACACATTACAGCGTTTTAAAGTCTCTGTACTGTAAAACATACAGAATGGTGCAGCATGGGTACTGACCAAGACCAGACAGAGAGCACACATTACAGCGTTTTTAAAGTCTCTGTACTGTAAAACATACAGAATGCTTTAGCATGGGTACTGACCAAGACCAGACAGAGAGCACACATTACAGCGTTTTCTAAAGTCTCTGTACTGTAAAACATACAGAATGGTGCAGCATGGGTACTGACCAAGACCAGACAGAGAGCACACATTACAGCGTTTTTAAAGTCTCTGTACTGTAAAACATACAGAATGGTGCAGCATGGGTACTGACCAAGACCAGACAGAGAGCACACATTACAGCGTTTTTAAAGTCTCTGTACTGTAAAACATACAGAATGGTGCAGCATGGGTACTGACCAAGACCAGACAGAGAGCACACATTACAGCGTTTTAAAGTCTCTGTACTGTAAAACATACAGAATGCTGCAGCATGGGTACTGACCAAGACCAGACAGAGAGCACACATTACAGCGTTTTTAAAGTCTCTGTACTGTAAAACATACAGAATGGTGCAGCATGGGTACTGACCAAGACCAGACAGAGAATGGTGCAGACAGACACATTACAGCGTTTTTAAAGTCTCTGTACTGTAAAACATACAGAATGGTGCAGCATGGGTACTGACCAGGACCAGACAGAGAGCACACATTACAGCGTTTTTAAAGTCTCTGTACTGTAAAACATACAGAATGGTGCAGCATGGGTACTGACCAAGACCAGACAGAGAGCACACATTACAGCATTTTTAAAGTCTCTGTACTGTAAAACATACAGAATGGTGCAGCATGGGTACTGACCAAGACCAGACAGAGAGCACACATTACAGCGGTTTTAAAACATAGTCTCTGTACTGTAAAACATACAGAATGGTGCAGCATGGGTACTGACCAAGACCAGACAGAGAGCACACATTACAGCGTTTTTAAAGTCTCTGTACTGTAAAACATACAGAATGGTGCAGCATGGGTACTGACCAAGACCAGACAGAGAGCACACATTACAGCGTTTTTAAAGTCTCTGTACTGTAAAACATACAGAATGGTGCAGCATGGGTACTGACCAAGACCAGACAGAGAGCACACATTACAGCGTTTTTAAAGTCTCTGCACTGTAAAACATACAGAATGGTGCAGCATGGGTACTGACCAAGACCAGACAGAGAGCACACATTACAGCGTTTTTAAAGTCTCTGCACTGTAAAACATACAGAATGGTGCAGCATGGGTACTGACCAAGACCAGACAGAGAGCACACATTACAGCGTTTTTAAAGTCTCTGTACTGTAAAACATACAGAATGGTGCAGCATGGGTACTGACCAAGACCAGACAGAGAGCACACATTACAGCGTTTTTAAAGTCTCTGTACTGTAAAACATACAGAATGCTGCAGCACGGGTACTGACCAAGACCAGACAGAGAGCACACATTACACGTTTTTAAAGTCTCTGTACTGTAAAACATACAGAATGGTGCAGCATGGGTACTGACCAAGACCAGACAGAGAGCACACATTACACCGTTTTTAAAGTCTCTGTACTGTAAAACATACAGAATGCTTTAGCATGGGTACTGACCAAGACCAGACAGAGAGCACACATTACAGCGTTTTTAAAGTCTCTGCACTGTAAAACATACAGAATGGTGCAGCATGGGTACTGACCAGGACCAGACAGAGAGCACACATTACAGCGTTTTAAAGTCTCTGTACTGTAAAACATACAGAATGCTGCAGCATGGGTACTGACCAAGACCAGACAGAGAGCACACATTACACCGTGTTCTAAAGTCTCTGTACTGTAAAACATACAGAATGGTGCAGCATGGGTACTGACCAAGACCAGACAGAGAGCACACATTACAGCGTTTTTAAAGTCTCTGTACTGTAAAACATAGAGAATGGTGCAGCATGGGTACTGACCAAGACCAGACAGAGAGCACACATTACAGTGTTTTTAAGTCTCTGTACTGTAAAACATACAGAATGGTGCAGCATGGGTACTGACCAAGACCAGACAGAGAGCACACATTACACCGTTTTTAAAGTCTCTGTACTGTAAAACATACAGAATGGTGCAGCATACTGACCAAGACCAGACAGAGAGCACACATTACACCGGTTCTAAGGTCTCTGTACTGTAAAACATAGAGAATGCAGCAGACACCAAACCAGACAGAGAGCACATTACAGTGTTTAAAGTCTCTGTACTGTAAAACATACAGAATGCTTTAGCATGGGTACTGACCAAGACCAGACAGAGAGAACACATTACAGCCAGTTTTTAAAGTCTCTGTACTGTAAAACATACAGAATGCTGCAGCATGGGTACTGACCAAGACCAGACAGAGAGCACACATTACAGTGTTTTTAAAGTCTCTGTACTGTAAAACATAGAGAATGCTGCAGCATGGGTACTGACCAAGACCAGACAGAGAGCACATTACAGCGGTTTAAAGTCTCTGTACTGTAAAACATACAGAATGCTGCAGCATGGGTACTGACCAAGACCAGACAGAGAGCACACATTACAGCGTTTTTAAAGTCTCTGTACTGTAAAACATACAGAATGGTGCAGCATGGGTACTGACCAAGACCAGACAGAGAGCACACATTACAGCGTTTTTAAAGTCTCTGTACTGTAAAACATACAGAATGCTTTATCACGGGTACTGACCAAGACCAGACAGAGAGCACACATTAAAACATAGAGTGCTTTAAAGGTCTCTTACTGTTCTAAAACATGTAAAATGAGAATGCTGCAGCATGGGTACTGACCAAGACCAGACAGAGAGCACACATTACACGTTTTTAAAGTCTCTGTACTGTAAAACATACAGAATGGTGCAGCATTATCACGGGTACTGACCAAGACCAGACAGAGAGCACACATTACAGTGTTTTTAAAGTCTCTGTACTGTAAAACATACAGAATGGTGCAGCATGGGTACTGACCAAGACCAGACAGAGAGACACACATTACACCGTTTTTAAAGTCTCTGTACTGTAAAACATACAGAATGCTGCATCACGGGTACTGACCAAGACCAGACAGAGAGCACACATTACAGTGGTTTTAAAGTCTCTGTACTGTAAAACATACAGAATGGTGCAGCATGGGTACTGACCAAGACCAGACAGAGAGCACACATTACAGCGTTTTTAAAGTCTCTGTACTGTAAAACATACAGAATGGTGCAGCATGGGTACTGACCAAGACCAGACAGAGAGCACACATTACAGTGTTTTTAAAGTCTCTGTACTGTAAAACATACAGAATGGTGCAGCATGGGTACTGACCAGAGACCAGACAGAGAATGCACACATTACAGTGTTTTAAAGTCTCTGTACTGTAAAACATACAGAATGGTGCAGCATGGGTACTGACCAAGACCAGACAGAGAGCACACATTACAGTGTTTTAAAGTCTCTGTACTGTAAAACATACAGAATGGTGCAGCATGGGTACTGACCAAGACCAGACAGAGAGCACACATTACAGCCGGTTTAAAGTCTCTGTACTGTAAAACATACAGAATGGTGCAGCATGGGTACTGACCAAGACCAGACAGAGAGCACACATTACAGGTTTTAAAGTCTCTGTACTGTAAAACATACAGAATGGTGCAGCATGGGTACTGACCAGGACCAGACAGAGAGCACACATTACAGTGTTTTTAAAGTCTCTGCACTGTAAAACATACAGAATGGTGCAGCATGGGTACTGACCAAGACCAGACAGAGAGCACACATTACAGCGTTTTTAAAGTCTCTGTACTGTAAAACATACAGAATGGTGCAGCATGGGTACTGACCAAGACCAGACAGAGAGCACACATTACAGCGTTTTTAAAGTCTCTGTACTGTAAAACATACAGAATGGTGCAGCATGGGTACTGACCAAGACCAGACAGAGAGCACACATTACAGCGTTTTTAAAGTCTCTGTACTGTAAAACATACAGAATGGTGCATCATGGGTACTGACCAAGACCAGACAGAGAGCACACATTACAGCGTTTTTAAAGTCTCTGTACTGTAAAACATACAGAATGGTGCAGCATGGGTACTGACCAAGACCAGACAGAGAGCACACATTACAGCGTTTTTAAAGTCTCTGCACTGTAAAACATACAGAATGGTGCAGCATGGGTACTGATCAAGACCAGACAGAGAGCACACATTACAGCGTTTTTAAAGTCTCTGTACTGTAAAACATACAGAATGGTGCAGCATGGGTACTGATCAAGACCAGACAGAGAGCACACATTACAGCGTTTTTAAAGTCTCTGTACTGTAAAACATACAGAATGGTGCAGCATGAGTACTGACCAGAACCAGACAGAGAACACACATTACAGTGTTTTTAAAGTCTCTGCACTGTAAAACATACAGAATGGTGCAGCATGGGTACTGACCAAGACCAGACAGAGAGCACACATTACAGCGTTTTTAAAGTCTCTGTACTGTAAAACATACAGAATGGTGCAGCATGGGTACTGACCAAGACCAGACAGAGAGCACACATTACAGTGTTTTTAAAGTCTCTGTACTGTAAAACATACAGAATGGTGCAGCATGGGTACTGACCAAGACCAGACAGAGAGCACACATTACAGCGTTTTTAAAGTCTCTGTACTGTAAAACATACAGAATGGTGCAGCACGGGTACTGACCAAGACCAGACAGAGAGCACACACATTACACCGTGTTTTAAAGTCTCTGTACTGTAAAACATACAGAATGGTGCAGCACGGGTACTGACCAAGACCAGACAGAGAGCACACATTACAGGTTCTAAGGTCTCTGTACTGTAAAACATAGAGAATGCTGCAGCACGGGTACTGACCAAGACCAGACAGAGAGCACACATTACAGTGGTTCTAAAGTCTCTGTACTGTAAAACATACAGAATGGTGCAGCATGGGTACTGACCAAGACCAGACAGAGAGCACACATTACACCGGTTTTAAAGTCTCTGTACTGTAAAACATACAGAATGGTGCAGCATGGGTACTGACCAAGACCAGACAGAGAGCACACATTACAGCGTTTTTAAAGTCTCTGTACTGTAAAACATACAGAATGGTGCAGCATGGGTACTGACCAGGACCAGACAGAGAGCACACATTACAGCGTTTTTAAAGTCTCTGTACTGTAAAACATACAGAATGGTGCAGCATGGGTACTGACCAAGACCAGACAGAGAGCACACATTACAGCGTTTTTAAAGTCTCTGTACTGTAAAACATACAGAATGGTGCAGCATGGGTACTGACCAAGACCAGACAGAGAGCACACATTACAGCGTTTTTAAAGTCTCTGTACTGTAAAACATACAGAATGGTGCAGCATGGGTACTGACCAAGACCAGACAGAGAGCACACATTACAGCGTTTTTAAAGTCTCTGTACTGTAAAACATACAGAATGGTGCAGCATGGGTACTGACCAAGACCAGACAGAGAGCACACATTACAGCGTTTTAAAGTCTCTGTACTGTAAAACATACAGAATGGTGCAGCATGGGTACTGACCAAGACCAGACAGAGAGCACACATTACAGCGGTTTTAAAGTCTCTGTACTGTAAAACATACAGAATGGTGCAGCATGGGTACTGACCAAGACCAGACAGAGAGCACACATTACAGCCGGTTTTAAAGTCTCTGTACTGTAAAACATAGAGAATGGTGCAGCACGGGTACTGACCAAGACCAGACAGAGAGCACACATTACAGCGTTTTTAAAGTCTCTGTACTGTAAAACATACAGAATGGTGCAGCATGGGTACTGACCAAGACCAGACAGAGAGCACACATTACACGTTTTTAAAGTCTCTGTACTGTAAAACATACAGAATGGTGCAGCATGGGTACTGACCAAGACCAGACAGAGAGCACACATTACAGCGTTTTTAAAGTCTCTGTACTGTAAAACATACAGAATGGTGCAGCATGGGTACTGACCAGAGACCAGACAGAGAGCACACATTACAGAGAGCACACATTACACCGTTTTTAAAGTCTCTGTACTGTAAAACATACAGAATGGTGCAGCATGGGTACTGACCAAGACCAGACAGAGAGCACACATTACAGCGTTTTTAAAGTCTCTGTACTGTAAAACATACAGAATGCTGCAGCATGGGTACTGACCAAGACCAGACAGAGAGCACACATTACAGCGTTTTTAAAGTCTCTGTACTGTAAAACATACAGAATGGTGCAGCATGGGTACTGACCAAGACCAGACAGAGAGCACACATTACACCGGTTTTAAAGTCTCTGTACTGTAAAACATAGAGAATGCTGCAGCACGGGTACTGACCAAGACCAGACAGAGAGCACACATTACAGCGTTTTTAAAGTCTCTGTACTGTAAAACATACAGAATGGTGCAGCATGGGTACTGACCAGGACCAGACAGAGCACACATTACAGCGTTTTTAAAGTCTCTGTACTGTAAAACATACAGAATGCTGCAGCATGGGTACTGACCAAGACCAGACAGAGAGCACACATTACAGTGTTTTAAAGTCTCTGTACTGTAAAACATACAGAATGCTGCAGCATGGGTACTGACCAAGACCAGACAGAGAGCACACATTACAGCGTTTTAAAGTCTCTGTACTGTAAAACATACAGAATGGTGCAGCATGGGTACTGACCAAGACCAGACAGAGAGCACACATTACAGCGTTTTTAAAGTCTCTGTACTGTAAAACATACAGAATGGTTCTAAAGTCAGCAAAACATAGAGAATGGTACTGACCAAGACCAGACAGAGAGCACACATTACAGCGTTTTTAAAGTCTCTGTACTGTAAAACATACAGAATGGTGCAGCATGGGTACTGACCAAGACCAGACAGAGAGCACACATTACACCGGTTTTAAAGTCTCTGTACTGTAAAACATACAGAATGGTGCAGCACGGGTACTGACCAAGACCAGACAGAGAGCACACATTACAGCGGTTTTAAAGTCTCTGTACTGTAAAACATACAGAATGGTGCAGCATGGGTACTGACCAAGACCAGACAGAGAGCACACATTACAGCGTTTTTAAAGTCTCTGTACTGTAAAACATACAGAATGGTGCAGCACGGGTACTGACCAAGACCAGACAGAGAGCACACATTACACCGGTTCTAAAGTCTCTGTACTGTAAAACATACAGAATGGTGCAGCACGGGTACTGACCAAGACCAGACAGAGAGCACACATTACACCGGTTCTAAGGTCTCTGTACTGTAAAACATAGAGAATGCTTTAGCACGGGTACTGACCAAGACCAGACAGAGAGCACACATTACAGCGGTTTTAAAGTCTCTGTACTGTAAAACATAGAGAATGCTGCAGCACGGGTACTGACCAAGACCAGACAGAGAGCACACATTACAGCGTTTCTAAAGTCTCTGTACTGTAAAACATACAGAATGGTGCAGCATGGGTACTGACCAAGACCAGACAGAGAGCACACATTACAGCGGTTTAAAGTCTCTGCACTGTAAAACATACAGAATGCTGCAGCATGGGTACTGACCAAGACCAGACAGAGAGCACACATTACAGCGTTTTTAAAGTCTCTGTACTGTAAAACATACAGAATGCTGCAGCATGGGTACTGACCAAGACCAGACAGAGAGCACACATTACAGTGTTTTAAAGTCTCTGTACTGTAAAACATACAGAATGCTGCAGACATGGGTACTGACCAGGGTACTGACCAGACCAGACAGAGAGCACACATTACACCGTTTTAAAGTCTCTGTACTGTAAAACATAGAGAATGCTGCAGCATGGGTACTGACCAAGACCAGACAGAGAGCACACATTACAGGTTTTTAAAGTCTCTGTACTGTAAAACATACAGAATGGTGCAGCATGAGGGTACTGACCAAGACCAGACAGAGAGCACACATTACACCGGTTCTAAAGTCTCTGTACTGTAAAACATACAGAATGCTTTATCACGGGTACTGACCAGAGACCAGACAGAGAGCACACATTACAGTGTTTTTAAAGTCTCTGTACTGTAAAACATACAGAATGGTGCAGCATGGGTACTGACCAAGACCAGACAGAGAGCACACATTACACCGTTTTAAAGTCTCTGTACTGTAAAACATAGAGAATGGTGCAGCATGGGTACTGACCAAGACCAGACAGAGAGCACACATTACACCGGTTCTAAAGTCTCTGTACTGTAAAACATACAGAATGGTGCAGCATGGGTACTGACCAAGACCAGACAGAGAGCACACATTACAGTGTTTTAAAGTCTCTGTACTGTAAAACATACAGAATGCTGCAGCATGGGTACTGACCAAGACCAGACAGAGAGCACACATTACAGCGTTTTAAAGTCTCTGTACTGTAAAACATACAGAATGCTGCAGCATGGGTACTGACCAAGACCAGACAGAGAGCACACATTACAGCGTTTCTAAAGTCTCTGTACTGTAAAACATACAGAATGGTGCAGCATGGGTACTGACCAAGACCAGACAGAGAGCACACATTACACGTTTTAAAGTCTCTGTACTGTAAAACATACAGAATGCTGCAGCACGGGTACTGACCAAGACCAGACAGAGAGCACACATTACACCGGTTCTAAGGTCTCTGTACTGTAAAACATACAGAATGGTGCAGCACGGGTACTGACCAAGACCAGACAGAGAGCACACATTACAGGTTTTTAAAGTCTCTGCACTGTAAAACATACAGAATGGTGCAGCATGGGTACTGACCAAGACCAGACAGAGAGCACACATTACACCGGTTCTAAGGTCTCTGTACTGTAAAACATAGAGAATGCTGCAGCACGGGTACTGACCAAGACCAGACAGAGAGCACACATTACACCGGTTCTAAGGTCTCTGTACTGTAAAACATAGAGAATGCTGCAGCACGGGTACTGACCAAGACCAGACAGAGAGCACACATTACACCGGTTCTAAGGTCTCTGTACTGTAAAACATACAGAATGCTGCAGCACGGGTACTGACCAAGACCAGACAGAGAGCACACATTACACCGGTTCTAAGGTCTCTGTACTGTAAAACATAGAGAATGCTTTAGCACGGGTACTGACCAAGACCAGACAGAGAGCACACATTACACCGGTTCTAAGGTCTCTGTACTGTAAAACATACAGAATGCTTTATCACGGGTACTGACCAAGACCAGACAGAGAGCACACATTACACCGCACAAAACATTACAGCGTTTCTAAGGTCTCTGTACTGTAAAACATACAGAATGCTTTAGCATGGGTACTGACCAAGACCAGACAGAGAGCACACATTACACCGGTTTTAAAGTCTCTGCACTGTAAAACATAGAGAATGCTGCAGCATGGGTACTGACCAAGACCAGACAGAGAGCACACATTACACCGGTTCTAAAGTCTCTGTACTGTAAAACATACAGAATGCTGCAGCATGGGTACTGACCAAGACCAGACAGAGAGCACACATTACACCGTTTCTAAAGTCTCTGTACTGTAAAACATACAGAATGCTGCATCATGGGTACTGACCAAGACCAGACAGAGAGCACACATTACAGCGTTTTTAAAGTCTCTGCACTGTAAAACATACAGAATGCTGCAGCATGGGTACTGACCAAGACCAGACAGAGAGCACACATTACAGCGGTTTTAAAGTCTCTGTACTGTAAAACATAGAGAATGCTGCAGCACGGGTACTGACCAAGACCAGACAGAGAGCACACATTACAGCGTTTCTAAGGTCTCTGTACTGTAAAACATACAGAATGCTGCAGCATGGGTACTGACCAAGACCAGACAGAGAGCACACATTACACCGGTTCTAAAGTCTCTGTACTGTAAAACATACAGAATGCTGCAGCACGGGTACTGACCAAGACCAGACAGAGAGCACACATTACAGCGTTTCTAAAGTCTCTGTACTGTAAAACATAGAGAATGGTGCAGCACGGGTACTGACCAAGACCAGACAGAGAGCACACATTACACCGGTTTTAAAGTCTCTGTACTGTAAAACATACAGAATGGTGCAGCATGGGTACTGACCAAGACCAGACAGAGAGCACACATTACACCGGTTCTAAAGTCTCTGTACTGTAAAACATACAGAATGCTGCAGCATGGGTACTGACCAAGACCAGACAGAGAGCACACATTACACCGGTTCTAAAGTCTCTGTACTGTAAAACATAGAGAATGCTGCAGCACGGGTACTGACCAAGACCAGACAGAGAGCACACATTACAGTGTTTTTAAAAACATAGTCTCTGTACTGTAAAACATACAGAATGGTGCAGCATGGGTACTGACCAAGACCAGACAGAGAGCACACATTACACCGGTTCTTTAAAGTCTCTGTACTGTAAAACATACAGAATGGTGCAGCATGGGTACTGACCAAGACCAGACAGAGAGCACACATTACACCGGTTCTAAGGTCTCTGCACTGTAAAACATAGAGAATGGTGCAGCACGGGTACTGACCAAGACCAGACACAGAGCACACATTACACCATTTCTAAAGTCTCTGCACTGTAAAACATAGAGAATGCTGCAGCATGGGTACTGACCAAGACCAGACAGAGAGCACACATTACACCGGTTTAAAGTCTCTGTACTGTAAAACATACAGAATGCTGCAGCACGGGTACTGACCAAGACCAGACAGAGAGCACACATTACAGCGGTTTTAAGGTCTCTGTACTGTAAAACATACAGAATGGTGCAGCATGGGTACTGACCAAGACCAGACAGAGAGCACACATTACAGCATTTTTAAAGTCTCTGCACTGTAAAACATACAGAATGGAATGCTGCAGCATGGGTACTGACCAAGACCAGACAGAGCACCCATTACAGCATTTCTAAGTCTCTGCACTGTAAAACATACAGAATGCTGCAGCATGGGTACTGACCAAGACCAGACAGAGAGCACACATTACAGCGGTTCTAAGGTCTCTGTACTGTAAAACATACAGAATGCTGCAGCACGGGTACTGACCAAGACCAGACAGAGAGCACACATTACAGCGGTTCTAAGGTCTCTGCACTGTAAAACATAGAGAATGCTGCAGCATGGGTACTGACCAAGACCAGACAGAGAGCACACATTACAGGTTCTATTTTAAAGTCTCTGCACTGTAAAACATACAGAATGGTGCAAAACATAGAGAATGCTGCATCACGGGTACTGACCAAGACCAGACAGAGAGCACACATTACAGCATTTTCTAAGTCTCTGTACTGTAAAACATACAGAATGCTGCAGCATGGGTACTGACCAAGACCAGACAGAGAGCACACATTACAGCGTTTCTAAAACATAGTCTCTGTACTGTAAAACATACAGAATGCAGCATCACGGGTACTGACCAAGACCAGACAGAGAGCACACATTACACCGGTTTTTAAAGTCTCTGTACTGTAAAACATACAGAATGCTTTATCATGGGTACTGACCAAGACCAGACAGAGAGCACACATTACACCGGTTTTAAGGTCTCTGTACTGTAAAACATAGAGAATGCTGCAGCACGGGTACTGAGAATGGTTCTAGCACTGTAAAACATAGGGTACTGACCAAGACCAGACAGAGAGCACACATTACACCGGTTCTAAAGTCTCTGTACTGTAAAACATAGAGAATGCTTTAGCATGGGTACTGACCAAGACCAGACAGAGAGCACACATTACACCGGTTTTAAAGTCTCTGCACTGTAAAACATACAGAATGGTGCAGCATGGGTACTGACCAAGACCAGACAGAGAGCACACATTACACCGTTTTAAGGTCTCTGTACTGTAAAACATACAGAATGCTTTATCACGGGTACTGACCAAGACCAGACAGAGAGCACACATTACACCGCGGTTTTTAAAACATAAGAGTCTCTGTACTGTAAAACATACAGAATGGTTCTAAGCAGTAAAACATAGGGTACTGACCAAGACCAGACAGAGAGCACACATTACACCGGTTCTAAGTCTCTGTACTGTAAAACATACAGAATGCTGCATCACGGGTACTGACCAAGACCAGACAGAGAGCACACATTACACCGGTTCTTAAAGTCTCTGTACTGTAAAACATACAGAATGCTTTAGCACGGGTACTGACCAAGACCAGACAGAGAGATTACATTACACCGGTTCTAAGGTCTCTGTACTGTAAAACATACAGAATGCTGTATCACGGGTACTGACCAAGACCAGACAGAGAGCACACATTACAGGTTCTAAGGTCTCTGTACTGTAAAACATACAGAATGGTGCAGCATGGGTACTGACCAAGACTAGACACAGAGCACCCATTACAGCGTTTTTAAAGTCTCTGCACTGTAAAACATACAGAATGGTGCAGCATGGGTACTGACCAAGACCAGACAGAGAGCACCCATTACAGCGTTTTTAAAGTCTCTGCACTAGCTGCCTGTTAGTTTTCATTTTAAGATGATTCTATTGGTTTTTAAATCAATACATGATTGTGCACCCCAATACATGTCAGATGTGATTTTTAGTTATGTATCCAGTAGGTCCCTCAGGTCCTCTGGCATTTTAACTATCCCAAAGCCTAGGACCAAGAATAAGTATTTAAAATAGATTTTTTAGTCTTTCAGTTTCTACTGTTATTATTTAGTTTTTTATCCTCTGATGTTTATAACTAGTATTTTATTTATTTCCTGTGAAGCTCACTGTGTTGCATTCATGTCTGAAATGTGTTATATAAATGTCACGCCTTGGTCTTAGTATTTTGTGTTTTCTTTATTATTTGTTCAGGCCAGAGTGTGACATGGGGTTATTGTATTGTCGTATTGGGGTTTTTGTAGGCATTGGGATTGTGGTTGATGTAGGGGTGTTGTATGGGCGTGGCTGCCTGAGGCGGTTCTCAATCAGAGTCAGGTGATTCTCGTTATCTCTGATTGGGAACCGTATTTAGGTAGCCTGGGTTTCGCTTTGTATTTCGTGGGTGATTGTTCCTGTCTCTGTGTAGTTTCACCAGATAGGCTGTAATAGGTTTCACGTTCCGTTTGTTGTTTTTGTATGTATTAGTTATTTCATGTATCATTCCGTTTTTTCTTCATTAAAGACATGAGTAACCACCACGCTGCATTTCGGTCCGACTCTCTTTCTACAAACGAAGAACGCCGTTACAATAAATAAATCTTTGATTTGACAATCCAGCCATGATCAGCCGCTGTCAGTCCTGTTACACTAACTACTCATGTAGCGTCTGGAAGGAAGACGTATGACTCCTGTTTTAGATCATTCTGTCTATCTGTCAGTCCTGTTACACTAACCACCCATGTAGTGTCTGGAAGGAAGACGTATGACTCCTGTTTTAGATCATTCTGTCTATCTGTCAGTCCTGTTACACTAACTACCCATGTAGTGTCTGGAAGGAAGACGTATGACTCCTGTTTTAGATCATTCTGTCTATCTGTCAGTCCTGTTACACTAACCACCCATGTAGCGTCTGGAAGGAAGACATATGACTCCTGTTTTAGATCATTCTGTCTATCTGTCAGTCCTGTTACATTAACCACCCATGTAGTGTCTGGAAGGAAGACGTATGACTCCTGTTTTAGATCATTCTGTCTATCTGTCAGTCCTGTTACACTAACCACCCATGTAGTGTCTGGAAGGAAGACGTATGACTCCTGTTTTTGATCATTCTGTCTATCTGTCAGTCCTGTTACACTAACCACCCATGTAGTGTCTGGAAGGAAGACGTATGACTCCTGTTTTAGATCATTCTGTCTATCTGTCAGTCCTGTTACACTAACCACCCATGTAGTGTCTGGAAGGAAGACGTATGACTCCTGTTTTAGATCATTCTGTCTATCTGTCAGTCCTGTTACACTAACCACCCATGTAGTGTCTGGAAGGAAGACGTATGACTCCTGTTTTAGATCATTCTGTCTATCTGTCAGTCCTGTTACACTAACCACCCATGTAGTGTCTGGAAGGAAGACGTATGACTCCTGTTTTAGATCATTCTGTCTATCTGTCAGTCCTGTTACACTAACCACCCATGTAGTGTCTGGAAGGAAGACGTATGACTCCTGTTTTAGATCATTCTGTCTATCTGTCAGTCCTGTTACACTAACCACCCATGTAGTGTCTGGAAGGAAGACGTATGACTCCTGTTTTAGATCATTCTGTCTATCTGTCAGTCCTGTTACACTAACCACCCATGTAGTGTCTGGAAGGAAGACGTATGACTCCTGTTTTAGATCATTCTGTCTATCTGTCAGTCCTGTTACACTAACCACCCATGTAGTGTCTGGAAGGAAGACGTATGACTCCTGTTTTAGATCATTCTGTCTATCTGTCAGTCCTGTTACACTAACCACCCATGTAGTGTCTGGAAGGAAGACGTATGACTCCTGTTTTAGATCATTCTGTCTATCTGTCAGTCCTGTTACACTAACCACCCATGTAGTGTCTGGAAGGAAGACGTATGACTCCTGTTTTAGATCATTCTGTCTATCTGTCAGTCCTGTTACACTAACCACCCATGTAGTGTCTGGAAGGAAGACGTATGACTCCTGTTTTAGATCATTCTGTCTATCTGTCAGTCCTGTTACACTAACCACCCATGTAGTGTCTGGAAGGAAGACGTATGACTCCTGTTTTAGATCATTCTGTCTATCTGTCAGTCCTGTTACACTAACCACCCATGTAGTGTCTGGAAGGAAGACGTATGACTCCTGTTTTAGATCATTCTGTCTATCTGTCAGTCCTGTTACACTAACCACCCATGTAGTGTCTGGAAGGAAGACGTATGACTCCTGTTTTAGATCATTCTGTCTATCTGTCAGTCCTGTTACACTAACCACCCATGTAGTGTCTGGAAGGAAGACGTATGACTCCTGTTTTAGATCATTCTGTCTATCTGTCAGTCCTGTTACACTAACCACCCATGTAGTGTCTGGAAGGAAGACGTATGACTCCTGTTTTAGATCATTCTGTCTATCTGTCAGTCCTGTTACACTAACCACCCATGTAGTGTCTGGAAGGAAGACGTATGACTCCTGTTTTAGATCATTCTGTCTATCTGTCAGTCCTGTTACACTAACCACCCATGTAGTGTCTGGAAGGAAGACGTATGACTCCTGTTTTAGATCATTCTGTCTATCTGTCAGTCCTGTTACACTAACCACCCATGTAGTGTCTGGAAGGAAGACGTATGACTCCTGTTTTAGATCATTCTGTCTATCTGTCAGTCCTGTTACACTAACCACCCATGTAGTGTCTGGAAGGAAGACGTATGACTCCTGTTTTAGATCATTCTGTCTATCTGTCAGTCCTGTTACACTAACCACCCATGTAGTGTCTGGAAGGAAGACGTATGACTCCTGTTTTAGATCATTCTGTCTATCTGTCAGTCCTGTTACACTAACCACCCATGTAGTGTCTGGAAGGAAGACGTATGACTCCTGTTTTAGATCATTCTGTCTATCTGTCAGTCCTGTTACACTAACCACCCATGTAGTGTCTGGAAGGAAGACGTATGACTCCTGTTTTAGATCATTCTGTCTATCTGTCAGTCCTGTTACACTAACCACCCATGTAGTGTCTGGAAGGAAGACGTATGACTCCTGTTTTAGATCATTCTGTCTATCTGTCAGTCCTGTTACACTAACCACCCATGTAGTGTCTGGAAGGAAGACGTATGACTCCTGTTTTAGATCATTCTGTCTATCTGTCAGTCCTGTTACACTAACCACCCATGTAGTGTCTGGAAGGAAGACGTATGACTCCTGTTTTAGATCATTCTGTCTATCTGTCAGTCCTGTTACACTAACCACCCATGTAGTGTCTGGAAGGAAGACGTATGACTCCTGTTTTAGATCATTCTGTCTATCTGTCAGTCCTGTTACACTAACCACCCATGTAGTGTCTGGAAGGAAGACGTATGACTCCTGTTTTAGATCATTCTGTCTATCTGTCAGTCCTGTTACACTAACCACCCATGTAGTGTCTGGAAGGAAGACGTATGACTCCTGTTTTAGATCATTCTGTCTATCTGTCAGTCCTGTTACACTAACCACCCATGTAGTGTCTGGAAGGAAGACGTATGACTCCTGTTTTAGATCATTCTGTCTATCTGTCAGTCCTGTTACACTAACCACCCATGTAGTGTCTGGAAGGAAGACGTATGACTCCTGTTTTAGATCATTCTGTCTATCTGTCAGTCCTGTTACACTAACCACCCATGTAGTGTCTGGAAGGAAGACGTATGACTCCTGTTTTAGATCATTCTGTCTATCTGTCAGTCCTGTTACACTAACCACCCATGTAGTGTCTGGAAGGAAGACGTATGACTCCTGTTTTAGATCATTCTGTCTATCTGTCAGTCCTGTTACACTAACCACCCATGTAGTGTCTGGAAGGAAGACGTATGACTCCTGTTTTAGATCATTCTGTCTATCTGTCAGTCCTGTTACACTAACCACCCATGTAGTGTCTGGAAGGAAGACGTATGACTCCTGTTTTAGATCATTCTGTCTATCTGTCAGTCCTGTTACACTAACCACCCATGTAGTGTCTGGAAGGAAGACGTATGACTCCTGTTTTAGATCATTCTGTCTATCTGTCAGTCCTGTTACACTAACCACCCATGTAGTGTCTGGAAGGAAGACGTATGACTCCTGTTTTAGATCATTCTGTCTATCTGTCAGTCCTGTTACACTAACCACCCATGTAGTGTCTGGAAGGAAGACGTATGACTCCTGTTTTAGATCATTCTGTCTATCTGTCAGTCCTGTTACACTAACCACCCATGTAGTGTCTGGAAGGAAGACGTATGACTCCTGTTTTAGATCATTCTGTCTATCTGTCAGTCCTGTTACACTAACCACCCATGTAGTGTCTGGAAGGAAGACGTATGACTCCTGTTTTAGATCATTCTGTCTATCTGTCAGTCCTGTTACACTAACCACCCATGTAGTATCTGGAAGGAAGACGTATGACTCCTGTTTTAGATCATTCTGTCTATCTGTCAGTCCTGTTACACTAACCACCCATGTAGTGTCTGGAAGGAAGACGTATGACTCCTGTTTTAGATCATTCTGTCTATCTGTCAGTCCTGTTACACTAACCACCCATGTAGTGTCTGGAAGGAAGACGTATGACTCCTGTTTTAGATCATTCTGTCTATCTGTCAGTCCTGTTACACTAACCACCCATGTAGTGTCTGGAAGGAAGACGTATGACTCCTGTTTTAGATCATTCTGTCTATCTGTCAGTCCTGTTACACTAACCACCCATGTAGTGTCTGGAAGGAAGACGTATGACTCCTGTTTTAGATCATTCTGTCTATCTGCCGCTAAAGCAAATAGATAATAATGATCACCGTGATTATAGTATTGATCCAATACAAGTGGATAATGAGGTTATTTGCCTTAGATCAAGGCAACCAGTAAATGAATCACAGAGAAAGAGAGAGAGAGAGAAAGGTTGTATTAGATACAAGATGAGAGAGAGACAGGGGGGTTGTATAAGATACAAGATGAGAGAGAGACAGGGGGTTGTATAAGATACAAGATGAGAGAGAGAGAGAGGGGGGGGGTTGTATCAGATACAAGATGAGAGAGAGACAGAGGGGTTGTATTAGATATATAGATGAGAGAGAGAGAGAGAGGTTGTATTAGATACAAGATGAGGGAGAGAGAGAGGGGGGGTTGTATCAGATACAAGATGAGAGAGAGACAGAGGGGTTGTATTAGATATATAGATGAGAGAGAGAGAGAGGTTGTATTAGATACAAGATGAGGGAGAGAGTGGGGGGGGGTTGTATCAGATAGAGATGAGAGAGAGACAGAGGGGTTGTATTAGATATATAGATGAGAGAGAGGAGGTTTTATATTAGATACAAGATGAGGGAAGACGTAGAGTGGGGGGTGTATCAGATAGAGATGAGAGAGAGACAGAGGGGTTGTATTAGATATATAGATGAGAGAGAGCGAGAGAGAGAGAGAGAGAGAGAGAGAGGTTGTATTAGATACAAGATGAGGGAGAGACAGAGGGGTTGTATTAGATATATAGATGAGAGAGAGAGAGAGGTTGTATTAGATACAAGATGAGGGAGAGAGAACCACCCATTGTATCAGATACAAGATGAGGGAGAAGAGATGACTCCTGGGGTTGTATCAGATAGAGATGAGAGAGAGACAGAGGGGTTGTATTAGATATATAGATGAGAGAGGTTGTATCAGATACAAGATGAGGGAGAGAGAGAGATGGGGTTGTATCAGATAGAGATGAGAGAGAGACAGAGGGTTGTATTAGATATATAGATGAGAGAGAGAGAGAGAGAGAGGGGGTTGTATCAGATAGAAATGAGAGAGAGACAGAGGGTTGTATGAGATATATAGATGAGAGAGAGAGAGAGGGGGTTGTATCAGATAGAGATGAGAGAGAGACAGAGGGGTTGTATGAGATATATAGATGAGAGAGAGAGAGTTGTATTAGATTCAAGATGAGCGAGAGAGAGAGGGGGGTTGTATCAGATAGAGATGAGAGAGAGACAGAGGGGTTGTATGAGGTATATAGATGAGAGAGAGAGAGAGAGAGAGGGGTTGTATCAGATAGAGATGAGAGAGAGACAGAGGGGTTGTATGAGATATATAGATGAGAGAGAGAGGAAGGGGTTGTATCAGATAGAGATGAGAGAGAGACAGAGGGTTGTATGAGGTATATAGATGAGAGAGAGAGAGAGAGAGAGGGGGTTGTATCAGATAGAGATGAGAGAGAGACAGAGGGGTTGTATGAGATGAGATAGATGAGAGAGAGAGGGGGGTTGTATCAGATAGAGATGAGAGAGAGACAGAGGGGTTGTATGAGATATATAGATGAGAGAGAGAGAGAGAGAGAGAGAGAGAGAGAGAGAGGTTGTATTAGATACAGATGAGAGAGAGACAGAGGGGTTGTATGAGATATATAGATGATAGAGAGAGAGAGGGGGTTGTATCAGATAGAGATGAGAGAGAGACAGAGGGGTTGTATGAGATATATAGATGAGAGAGAGAGAGGTTGTATTAGATACAAGATGAGGGAGAGAGAGAGGGGGGGGGTTGTATCAGATACAAGATGAGAGAGAGACAGAGGGGTTGTATGAGATATATAGATGAGAGAGAGAGAGGGGGGGTTGTATCAGATAGAGATGAGAGAGAGACAGAGGGGTTGTATGAGATATATAGATGAGAGAGAGAGAGGTTGTATTAGATTCAAGATGAGCGAGAGAGAGCTTATGCTTATGCTTATTTATTTTTATCTTGTGTCCTTTAACCATTTGTACATTGTTAAAACACTGTGTATATATAATATGACATTTGTAATGTCTTTATTGTTTTGAAACTTCTGTATGTGTTATGTTTACTGTTAATTTTTATTGTTTATTTCACTTTATACATTCACTTTATATATTATCTACCTCACTTGCTTTGGCAATGTTAACACATGTTTCCCATGCCAATAAAGCCCTTGAATTGAATTGAATTGAATTGAGAGAGAGAAGAGAGAGAGAGAGAGAGAGAGAGAGAGAGAGAGAGAGAGAGAGAGAGAGAGAGAGAGAGAGAGAGAGAGAGGTTGTATTAGATACAATATGAGAGAGAGAGAGAGAGAGAGAGAGAGAGAGAGAGAGAGAGAGAGACTTGTATTAGATACAAGATGAGAGAGAGAGAGAGACAGAGGGGTTGTATTAGATACAAGATGAGAGAGAGAGAGACAGAGGGGTTGTATTAGATACAATATGAGAGAGAGAGAGAGAGAGAGAGAGAGAGAGAGAGAGGGGTTGTATTAGATACAAGATGAGAGAGAGTTGGGGGGGGTTGTATTAGATACAAGATGAGAGAGAGAGATGGGTTGTATTAGATACTAGATGAGCGAGAGACAGAGGGGTTGTATTAGATACAAGATGAGAGAGAGAGAGACAGAGGGGTTGTATTAGGTACAAGATGAGAGAGAGAGAGAGACAGATGGGTTGTATTAGATACAAGATGAGAGAGAGTTGGGGGGGGTTGTATTAGATACAAGATGAGAGAGAGAGATGGGTTGTATTAGATACAAGATGAGAGAGAGAGGTAAGCTAGGTAAGCTAGTTGAGAACAAGTTCTCATTTGCAACTGCGACCTGGCCAAGATAAAGCATAACAGTTCGACACATACAACAACACAGTGTTACACATGGAATGAACTAAACATACAGTCAATAATACATTAGAAAAAAAGAAAACAAAGTCTATATACAGTGAGTGCAAATGAGGTCAAATAAAGGAGTTAAGGCAATAAATAGGCCCTGGTGGCTTTTATCGATGGCTGTTATGATATCGTTTAGTACCTTGAGTGTGGCTGAAGTGCACCCGTGACCGGCTCTGAAACCGGATTGCACAGCGGAGAAGGTACGGTGGGATTCAAAACGGTCAGTGATCTGTTCATTAACTTGGCTTTCAAAGACTTTAGAAAGGCAGGGTAGGATAGATATAGGTCTATAACAGTTTGGGTCTAGAGTGTCTCCCCCTTTAAAGAGTGTGATGACCGCGGCAGCTTTCCAATCTTTAGGGATCTCGTACAAAATGAAAGAGAGGTTGAACAGACTGGTAATAGGGGTTGCAAACAATGGCGGCGGATAATTTTAGAAAGAGAGGGTCCAGATGGTCTAGCCCAGCTGATTTGTACGGGTCCAGGTTTTGCAGCTCTATCAGAACATCTGCTATCTGGATTTGGGTGAAGGAGAAGCTGGGGAGGCTCGGGCAAGTATCTGCGAGGGATGTGGAGCTGTTGGCCGGGGGTTGGGGTAGCCAGGAGGAAAGCATGGCCAGCCGTAGAGATATGCTTATTGAAATTTCCGATTATCATGGATTTATCGGTGGTGACCGTGTTGCCTAGCCTCAGTGCAGTGGGCAGCTGGGAGGAGATGCTCTTGTTCTCCATGGACTTTACAGTGTCCCAAAACTTTTTAGAGATAGAGCTACAGGATGCAAATTTATGTTTGAAAAAGCTAGCCTTTGCTTTCCTGACTGACTGTGTGTATTGGTTCCTGACTTCCCTGAACAGTTGCATATCGTGGGGACTATTCGATGCTAGTGCAACCGCCACAGGATGTGTTTGTGCTGGTCGAGGGCAGTCAGGTCTGGAGTGAACCAAGGGCTGTATCTGTTCTTGATGTTTAAAGCTTGGGAAATCTTTTTGTATCCAAATCCGGCTTTAAACTTCTTCACAACAGTATCTCGGACCTGCCTGGTGTGTTCCTTGTTCTTCATGATGCTCTCTGCGCTTTTAACGGACCTCTGAGACTATCACAGTGCAGGTGCATTTATACGGAGACTTGATTACACACAGGTGGATTGTATTTATCATCATTAGTCATTTAGGTCAACATTGGATAATTCAGAGATCCTCACTGAACTTCTGGAGAGAGTTTGCTGCACTGAAAGTAAAGGGGCTGAATAATTTTGCACGCCCAATTTTTCCGTTTTTGATTTGTTAAAAAAGTTTGAAATATCCAATAAATGTCGTTCCACTTCATGATTGTGTCCCACTTGTTGTTGATTCTTGACAAAAAAATACAGTTTTATATCTTTATGTTTGAAGCCTGAAATGTGGAAAAAGGTCGCAAAGTTCAAGGGGGCCGAATACTTTTGCAAGGCACTGTACAAAATATGACATTTGTAATGTCTTTATTATTTTGGAACTTCTGTGAGTGTAATGTTTACTGTTATTTTTTATTGTTTATTTCACTTTTGTATATTATCTACTTCACTTGTTTTGCTAATGTTAACATATGTTTTCCATGTCAATAGAGCCCCTTGAATTGAATTGAAATTGAGAGAGAGAGAGAGTGAGAGGTCGTATTAGATACAATGTGAGAGAGAGGGGTTGTATTAGATACAAGATGAGAGAAAGATAGAAAAAAAGAGAGAGAGAGGTTATATTAGACACAAGATGAGAGAGAGAGAGAGAGAGAGAGAGAGAGAGAGAGAGAGAGAGAGAGAGAGAGAGAGGTTGTATTAGATACAAGATGAGAGAGTGAGAGAGACGTGGTTCAAAATAGTCAGACTCACAGTTCCTCTTTTTAGTGGTCTGTCCATCTGTCTGTATCTGTCCATCCCTCCTCCCTCCCTTCTCTCCATCCTGCATCCCTCCCCTTCCTCTCTGTCCCTCTCCCTTCCATCCCTCCCCCAGACCAGTTAAATCAGAGCACCATTCTCCCAGTGTCTCCAGTGTACTCAGAGATATTACATCCTTCGTCTCCATTGGAAGCGTAACAGTGATGACAATAGTGGATATGAACGGAGCAAAAGGTCAGTCTATGGCCCCAGGTGTCTACATCCTTAGAGTGGGGAGAGGAAGACTGCCAAAGCTAAGCCCCCCAACCCACCCTCTCTCTCTCTCTCTCACCCCACAGATTCCCCCATCGCCATCACCCACCCTCTCTCTCTCTCTCTCTCTCTCTCTCTCTCTCTCTCACCCCACAGATTCCCCCATCGCCATCACCCACCCTCTCAATTCAATTCAATTCAAGGGATTTATTGGCATGGGAAACATGTGTTAACATTGCCAAAGCAAGTGAGGTAGACAACATACAAAGTGAATATATAAAGTGAAAAACAACAAAAATTCTCTCTCTCTCTATCTCTCTCTCACCCCACAGATTCCCCCATCACCCACCCTCTCTCTCTCTCTCTCTCTCTCTCACCCCACAGATTCCCCCATCGCCATCACCCACCCCTCTCTCTCTCTCTCTCTCTCTCTCTCTCTCACCCCACAGATTCCCCCATCGCCATCACCCACCCACCCTCTCTCTCTCTCTCTCTCTCTCTCTCTCTCTCTCTCTCTCTCTCTCTCTCTCTCTCTCTCTCTCTCTCTCTCTCTCTCTCTCTCTCTCTCTCTCTCTCTCTCTCACCCCACAGATTCCCCCATCGCCATCACTCACCCACCCTCTCTCTCTCTCTTTTTCTCTCTCTCTCTCTCTTTTCTCTCTCTCTCTCTCTCTCTCTCTCTCTCTCTCTCTCTCTCTCTCTCTCTCTCTCTCTCTCTCTCACCCCACAGATTCCCCCATCGCCATCACTCACCCACCCTCTCTCTCTCTCTCTCTCTCTCTCTCTCTCTCTCTCTCTCTCTCTCTCTCTCTCTCTCTCTCTCACCCCACAGATTCCCCCATCACCACCACCCACCCTCTACTTACCTCCCCACCTCCTTTCATCCCCCTCTTTTCTTATTCTTTCTTTTTCTCAAAATCTCTGTTCCTCTCATCACCATGGTGTTTTTCTTACCTCACTTCATCCTCTTCTTCTCTCCTCCTTTCTCTAGTCTTTCCCACGTTTTCTTTTCTCTCTGTCTCTCTCTTCCTACATCTCTCTTGTCTCTATTCAATTCAATTCAAAGGGCTTTATTGGCATGGGAAACATGTGTTAACATTGCCAAAGCAAGTGAGGTAGATAATATACATTAGTGAAATAAACAATAAAATTAACAGTAAACATTACATGTACAGAAGTTTGTAACAATGTAACAATGTACAAATGGTTAAAGTACACAAGGAAAAATAAATAAGCAGAAATATGGGTTGTATTTACAATGGTGTTTGTTCTTCACTGGTTGCCCTTTTCTTGTGGTCACAGATCTTGCTGCTGTGATGGCAAACTGTGGAATTTCACCCAGTAGATATGGGAGTTTATCAAAATTGGGTTTGTTTTCCAATTCTTTGTGGATCTGTGTAATCTGAGGGAAATGTGTATCTCTAATATGGTCATACATTGGGCAGGTGGTTAGGAAGGGCAGCTCAGTTTCCTCCTCGTTTTGTGGGCAGTTCTGCTCTGCATGCATTATTTGGTTTTCTATGTTGTACACAAAGGATATTTTTAGCAGAATTCTGCATGCAGAGTCTCAATTTGGTGTTGGTCCCATTTTGTGAAGTCTTGGTTGGTGAGATGACTCCAGACCTCACAACCATAAAGGGAATGGGTTCTATGACTGATTCAAGTATTTCTTTGCCAGATCCTAATTGGTATGTTGAATTTTATGTTCCTTTTGATGGCATAGAATGCCCTTCTTGCCTTGTCTCTCAGATCGTTCACAGCTTTGTGGAAGTTACCTGTGGCGCTGATGTTTAGACCAAGGTATGTATAGTTTTTTGTGTGCTCTAGGGCAACGGTGTCTAGATGGAATTTGTATTTGTGGTCCTGGCGTCTGGACCTTTTTTGGAACACTATTATTTTGGTCTTACTGAGATTTACTGTCAGGGCCCAGGTCTGGCAGAATCTTTGCAGAATATCTAGGTGCTGCTGTAGGCCCTCATTGGTTGGTGACAGAAGCACCAGATCATCAGCAAACAGTAGACATTTGACTTCAGATTCTAGTAGGGTGAGGCCGAGTGCTGCAGACTTTTCTAGTGGCCGCGCCAATTCGTTGATATATATGTTGAAGAGAGTGGAGCTTAAGGTGCATCCCTGTCTCACCCCACGGCCCTGTGGGAAGAAATGTGTGTGTTTTTTGCCTATTTTAACCAAACACTTGTTGTTTGTGTACATGGATTTTATAATGTCGTATGTTTTACACCCAACACCACATTCCATCAATTTGTATAGCAGACCCTCATGCCAAATTGAGTCGAAGGCTTTTTTGAAATCAACAAAGCATTAGAAGACTTTGCCTTTGTTTTGGTTTGTTTGTTTGTCAATTAGGGTGTACAGGGTGAATACATAGTCTGTTGTACGGTAGAAAGACAATTTGACATTTGCTCAGTTCATTGTTTTCACTGAGGAAATGTACGAGTCTGCTGTTAATGATAATGCAGAGGATTTTGCTGTTGGTTGCTGTTGACGCATATTCCACGGTAGTTATTGGGGTCAAATTTGTCTCCATTTTTGTGGATTGGGGTGATCAGTCCTTGGTTCCAAATATTGGGGAAGATGCCAGAGCTAAGGATGTTAAAGAGTTTTAGTATAGCCAATTGGAATTTGTTGTCTGTATATTTGATCATTTCATTGAGGATACCATCAACACCACATGCCTTTTTGGGTTGGAGGGTTTTTATTTTGTCCTGTAGCTCATTCAAGGTAATTGGAGAATCCAGTCGGGTTCTTTAATAGATGATTCTAAGATTTGTATTTGATCATGTATATGTTTTTGCTCTTTGTTCTTTGTTATAGAGCCAAAAAGATTGGAGAAGTGGTTTACCCATACATCTCCATTTTGGATAGATAATTCTTTGTGTTGTTGTTTGTTTAGTGTTTTCCAATTTTCTCAGAAGTGGTTAGAGTCTATGGATTCTTCAATTACATTGAGCTGATTTCTGACGTGCTGTTCCATCTTTTTCCGTAGTGTATTTCTGAATTGTTTTAGTGTTTCACCATAGTGAAGGTGTATACTCTGGTTTTCCGGGTCTCTATGTTTTTGGTTGGACAGGTTTCTCAATTTCTTTCTTAGATTTTTGCATTCTTAATCAAACCATTTGTCATTGTTGTTCATTTTCTTCTGTTTTCTATTTGAGATTTTTAGATTTGATAGGGAAGCTGAGAGGTCAAATATACTGTTAAGATTTTCTACTGCCAAGTTATCACCTTCACTATTACAGTGGAATGTTTTACCCAGGAAATTGTCTAAAATGGATTGAATTTGTTGTTGCCTAATTCTTTTTTGGTAGGTTTCCAAACTGCATTCCTTCCATCTATAGCATTTCTTAATGTTACTCAGTTCATTTGGCTTTGATGCCTCATGATTGAGTATTGCTCTGTTCAAGTAGACCGTGATTTTGCTGTGATCTGATAGGGGTGTCAGTGGACTGACTGTGAACGCTCTGAGAGACTCTGGGTTGAGGTCAGTGATAAAGTAGTCTACAGTACTACTGCCAAGAGATGAGTTATAGTTGTACCTACCATAGGAGTCCCCTCGAAGCCTAACATTGACTATGTACATACCCAGCGTGAAAGAGCTGGACGAGTTGTGACTAGAGGTCGACCGATTAATCTGAATGGTCGATTAATTAGGGCCGATTTCAAGTTATCATAACAATCGGAAATCGGTATTTTTGGACACCGATTTGGCCAATTTTTTAAATAAAAAAAAATATATATGTTTTCTACACCTTTATTTAATCTTTATTTAACTAGGCAAGTCAGTTAAGAACACATTCTTATTTTCAATGATGGCCTAGGAACAGTGGGTTAACTGCCTTGTTCAGGGGCAGAATGACAGATTTTTACCTTGTCAGCTCGGGGATTCAATCTTGCAACCTTATAGTTAACTAGTCCAACGCTCTAACCACCTGATTACATTGCACTCCACGAGGAGCCTGCCTGTTACGCGAATGCAGTAAGCCAAGGTAAGTTGCTAGCTAGGATTAAACTTATCTTATAAAAACAATTATTATTACAAATACATTTTTTTAAATCAGCCGATTAATCAGTATTTGGTCCTCCAATAATCGGTATCGGTATCGGAATTGAAAAATCATAATCGGCCGACCTCCTTTTTTGTTGTTTATGTTGTCATAGCTGTGCCTAGGGGGGCATATGGGGGAGGGAATGCTGTCACCTGCAGGCAGGTGTTTGTCCCCCTGTGTGCTGAGGGTGTCAGGTTCTTGTCCTGTTCTGGCATTTAGGTCGCCACAGACTAGTACATGTCCCTGGGCCTGGAAATGATTGATTTCCCCCTCCAGGATGGAGAAGCTGTCTTCATTAAAATATGGGGATTCTAGTGGGGGAATATAGGTAGCACACAGGAGGACCTTTTTCTCTGTTAAGATCATTTCATATAAAATGTAAAATGTTCCTGTTTTGATTAATTTAATGGAGTGAGTTAGGTCTGCTCTATAGCAAATTAGCATACCCCCTGAGTCCCTTCCCTGTTTCACATCTGATAGTTTGGTGGATGGGACTATCAGCTCTCGTGTGGTTTGGCCTCAGGCCAGTAAGTGTGAGCAGAGCCTGCTGAGCATCTGGTACATGCCATTGGCTTGGGCTAGTGTAAGAGTGGGGGTTGGGCCTGTTTGCCTGCTCACTGCCTGGGCGTATGTGTGACTTCCTGGTTGAGGCCCTCTTTGCGGGGGTGGGGTGCATGGGGTGGGCAGGAGGGGCCTAAATGGGGTGTGGCCATGGTTGACTTGGGGGGTTGTTGATTGGTTGGGGTGAGGGTGTGGATGTTGCTGATGCTGCTGTGGTCTGGATGTAAGTCTTCTTGGCGTGGGTCCTCTATGTGTAGGTCCAGGGGGGGGGTCCCGCAGTTCTGGGAGAGTGTCTTGCTGGTCTGGACGGGGGGTCTATTGGTCTGTTGCTCCTGTCTCTATCTCTCTCTTTCCATCTCTGTTTCTCTTTCCCTCCATCTCTTTCACCTTATGGGCAGGGACCACAGGACAGCTATTGTGGAGAGTGCAGTGGGAGTCAGGATCAAAAGAGATTGGTTGAAAGACAGATTTTTCTTATTACCAACTACAAAAGGCAGCAGGACATAGAGAAGGCCTCCACACAGGAGGGGACCAGGTTCTGGACCATTATTAATATGGAGAGAGTGGAGGGAGGGAGGGACAGAGAGAGCAAGAGAAGGAGGGAGGGAGGGAGGGAGGGAGGGAGGGAGGGAGGGGAGGGAGGGAGGGAGGGGGGAGGAGGGAGGGAGGGAGGGGGAGGGAGGGAGGGAGGGAGGGAGGGAGGGAGGGACAGAGAGAAAGGGCCAACTCAAGGCTCAGGAATAGTTCTATTGCTGTTTGTTTTCTGCTTTCTTTGGGGGTGTGTTCTCTCAGCTGTTCTGTGAAGAATGTGTGTGCATCCGAGGGGGTTTGGTATTAGAGGACAGCCTCTGTCATGCTCTGTGCTCAGTGTTCTTTTCTCTCTTTCGTTCTTTCTCCCACGTACAGTGGGTCATGCACACACACACACACACACACACACACACACACACACACACACACACACACACACACACACACACACACACACACACACACACACACACACACACACACACACACACACACACACACACACACACACACACACACACACACACACACACACACACACACACACAGGTTGGTGGCTGTGTTGGGTCGGCTGTGCCACTGGAGAGGAGGGTAAATATCAGAGAAGGTCAGAGGGAGGGGATGGGCTGGAGGGGTGGAGGGATGGAGGGGGAGCAGAATCACTGATGATGTGGGCGGGGGGTCAGCCAGTCACTCTTGACCTGCCATTCTTGACTGTCCACACAGGAGAGAGCATGCAGTCATGAGAGCAGCACAGGGCACTGTGTGTGTGTACCGCTTCTGTGTGTATTCCTGTAGATGTGTGTGTACATGTCTGTGTGTATTCCTGTAGATGTGTGTGTACTGATGCTGTTGTCTTTTTCTGCAATCTATATTTCACTTCTGGGAAGATCAATCGAGGAGTAGAGGGTTACAGGGATCAAAGCAAATCCTCCCAGTTGCCTGCACACACACACACACACACACACACACACACACACACACACACACACACACACACACACACACACACACACACACACACACACACACACACACACACACACACACACACACACACACACACACACAGCACAATCTGTCTGTTCCATCAGCAGGCTCAGCAGGAGTGGTATTAGCTCTAATAATACAGTGTGTCTCCATCCCTTCCCTCTCAGCCCTGGAGGTAGCAGAGTCTACCAACAAACAAGAGAAAAAGTTACAGATTGTGACTTATTTCATTAAGCAAATGAGATGTGAGCCCTACGGCACTACTGACTGAGTCACCGCTGTCCACACCGTCTCACACACACACACACACACACACACACACACACACACACACACACACACACACACACACACACACACACAATTTTTATTTACATGGCACCCTTAAGAGTCACACACATACATATCATGTCTCATCCAATCAAAGATCCCGACACTGTGGAGTGATAAGCTGGCTCTGGTTGGTGGAGCAGAACAGCTGTTGCCATGCCAGTGTGCACAAAATGGCTACCCTTCAGATCCCTATATAGCAAAATCATTCTACCTGGTCACCACAGTGAGAGCCTCCTCTCCACTCCCCTTCACTCTCCCCTTCCCTCTTCTTTCCCCATCCTCTCCTCTTCTCTCCTTCCCTCTTC